>NC_087211.1:57581034-57626034 GCF_015104395.2 Macrobrachium nipponense
CTTTTTTTAAGGGTCATAACACGCCAAAAAAAGTGGATGCATACCGGGTTAAAACAAATAAAAAAATTTTACATTGGACTCTTACTAAACACGAAGCAAAAGTGGAATATGATACATGTCGGGTTAAAGACACGATCAGGACCCACACGATCCTGGACACGACGGGCTTTGATTTGCCGTAATTCTCTCGGTTTTCAACAGCGTTACCAGATCAGACAGTCCAAGGGAGGCAGCAGTCACAGTTAGGCGAACCTAGGACTTTGACCACTCGTGGGATGCGCCATCCACTCGCAAAATTGGTAACCACTTCTGCCAGCCACCGCCATTTGCCCGTCGTGTGGGAGGGGCTTAAATCTTATGGAATTTTAGCTACCAGGCGTTTTTCTTCATTTATCAAACCTCAAAGTAAACCTCAAATCTACGTTTTACCACCATTGCCTTGTGTACACACGTCAATTGCCAACCCTGGGCACACTTTATAACATCCTCAGGTTTGGTTAGTCAGTTTTGGCGAGTCAGTTATTAAACCATTCGATTTTTATCAAATATTTGCTCTGGTTTTCTTGGTACACGACCTCTGCTAAATCCTTGTACGTTTTCCTTTGTTTCGTAAGTCTAGGCGTTCTAAAATACAAAACTGACTGCATGCAAACTAATATCCCCCCCTTTTTTTTACTTCCCCCCTTCAACATTTAGAAGCAAGCCAGATATTTTTTGAATTCACTTTAAAATTCTTAAGTCCTTCAGTATATAAAGTTAAAAGCACAAACCACTTAAATTTTGTAGTTTACTATAGCCATAGATTCATTCAATTAAGCATTATTATTATTAGTATTATTATTATTATTTTATTATTATTATTATTATTATTATTATTATTATTATTATTCTTATATATTATTATTATTATTATTATATTATTATTATTTAAGAGAGAATGCCTCAATTTCCAAAAAAAATTTGAAAAAGCATATAACTACTCAGCTCAGAAAATTATTATTATATTCGTGTGAGGAGAAGTAACAGAAAAGATCAGTTATTAGAAAAAATGTAAAGATATATTCCACAGTAAGACATCATCAATAAAAATTATGCTTCAACAAACCACCACAACTTGGAGGACTTCAAGTCTTCAGAGGAAGCGAAATCCGGGGATACATTTCTCTATGACGAGATACTGATATTCACTTTGAAGATCTTTCTGAAGTCGATCCTGGCAAGGGAACTGAAGAAGACCTTGATCAGCCTGAAGAACTGATGGAGGCTCTGAATTCTGAAGACAATCCCGGAAAGGGCGCTCCGAAGCTCGAACGCTGAAGTCTTTGCTTCTCCAGAATGACTGTCGGAGCCTCCGGATTCCTGGAATTCCAAAATTACGGCCGGGCAGATTTAAAGCTAAGGGAAGAGCAAGCAGCTCTACAGTCATACAACAAAAATGAACGCTTTAGTGACATTTGGTTGTGCTTTGTTGGCAGCTATTGTTAACTCTATTTATACCTCGGCGTTCGACGCTCTTAAGACGTCACTTGGTGCCGAGGGACAGAAATATGACCTTACAAATTTATACGACGATTGCATAAATGACGTGAACGGACCGTGGAACTCCCCAATGGCGGCAGGCATTGCTGCCACCGGTCTTGTTGTTGGTGGACGCCTAGGTTGGTTCGTCTACAGAAAATGCAATAGTTTTGGAAAGGATATTGAGGATGCGGACGAAGACCACGCAGCGGACAAGAGGAACGCGGAAACCCAGGTGTCTCTAGAACATCTGGGCCAAGCGGAACCTGAAATCGAACGAAATGTCGACGAACACAAGGAAACGGACAAGAGGAACGCCGAAACTCAGGTGCATCTTGGACAACCAGAACCTGAGGACGAACCAGGCGATGACATTGAACAATCCAAATTAGCAGATATCTTACGCCTTCATGAGGAACTGCTGGGGGAAAAGGAGCAGTTACAGGAAGAGCTAAGAGAGGCTGCCAGTCACGGATACAGAATGGAAAATTTATTGGAAGAAGCACAAGAGGAAGTCCTGATTTCTGAAGGATGATATAATGGCAATGGAATACGAATATGAACTGAAGTTACGGCAGAAAGACATGAAAATGCGGCTACAAAGAATGCCATGCAGATGGCTTTAGAGGAGGCGCAAGAGGAAGTCCTGATTCTGAAGGACGACATAATGGCAATGGAATACGAATATGAACTGAGCTTTCGGCAGAAAGACAATGAAAATGCGGCTACAAAGAATACCATGCAGATGGCTTTAGACCAGCAGCGAAGAGCAGACCACCGCTTGAAAGAAGCAGAGGCTCAGAATGAATCTTTACAACGTCGTCTCAGGGAAAAGGACCTGTTGATAAAGAAGAAAGAAGATGCTGGGAATGAGATGAAGGAAGTGGGAAAGAGCTGTCTCGATAAAGAAAAGACCTTCTGCAATTAGACAAAAAGTTGCGAGGTAAAGAGGAAGCTGTTCTGAGATTGGAAAAGAAGGTGATGAAGTGCGATGAAGAATTACAAGCCAAAGAAGAGGCTGTAATCGAAACACAGAATAATCTGTTGAAATTCGAAGAGAAATTGCAATTGAGAGAAGACGAACTAGTGGCAAAGGAAGAGTCCATCCGTCACCAAGAATCTTCTCTAATGGAAATCAATGAGAAATTACACGCAAGAGAAGACGAACTGGTGGCAAAGGAAAAGTCCATCCGTCACCAAGAATCTTCTCTAATGGAAATCAAAGAAAAATTACACGCAAGAGAAACGAACTGGTGCAAAGGAAGAGTCCTTCCGTCACCAAGAATCTTCTCTAATGGAAATCAATGAGAAATTACACGCAAGAGAAGACGAACTGGTGGCAAAGGAAGAGTCCATCCGTCACCAAGAATCTTCTCTAATGGAAATCAATGAGAAATTACACGCAAGAGAAGACGAACTGGTGGCAAAGGAAGAGTTCATCCGTCACCAAGAATCTTCTCTAATGGAAATCAGTGAGAAATTACACGCAAGAGAAGACGAACTGGAGGCAAAGGAAGAGTTCTTCCGTCATAAAAAATCTACTCTAATGGAAATCAGTGAGAAATTACACGAACTGGTGGCAAAGGAAGAGTCCACCCGTCACAAAGAAAAAGAAGAGGACTTGAATGGACAAAGGGGTAGGAAGCTTATTCAAAACGAGCCAAGTCCAGTGTTAGACGATGGGTTCTCAGAAGCAGCTGCCATACCTGAAGTGGATGGGTTACCTGAAGAAGATGAACCCCCAGGTAAGAGAGAGAATTGTTTGTGAGAGACCTCCAGTCGATGAGGACATATCACTACCTGTTGGAGAAGAAGAAAACGATTTCATCGAACCTTCTGCTGAGAATCCCTTCACTTTACTGAATGAAGTGGAGAATGTGGAAAGGGAATGCCTCAAAGAGAAGAAAGGGAAAGCAAAGAAAAATAGACGCAGAAAGAGGCAGGAAAGACAGCGTCTTGAGGAAAAAAACACAGTTATTTCAGAAGCAGCTGCCATACCTGAAGTGGATTGGTTACCTGAAGAAGGTGAACCAGTAGGAAGATCTAGAAGTCCAAACCTTTCAGATGAGGACGAACCACTACCTGCTGGAAGGACGATGTGGAAAATGGCCCAAATATCCATTGCCAATCCCATTAACATTATCTATTATGTGGAACAATTGGAATTAGAATGGATAGAGGAGGAGAAGAAAAGGAAAAAAAACGGAGAAAAGAACAGGAGCAAAAGGAGGCAGCAAGGGAACAGACTGAAGATGATATTGACTGTGTAAATCCCGGACCTGAAAATTACTCGCCAGAGAAATCAGGAGTTAAAGAAAAATTCAATAATTGAGGAACCATAGCTAGAAATTGGAAGGACAACAACAATCGAATCACACCGCATGGCAGTGAAGAATTCAAAAAAAAAAAAACATTCAGTTGGGAAGACCCAGAAGATGAGGATGACACAGAAGAGGAGGTTGAGGAGGACTCAGAAGAAGAGGATGAGTATGACTCAGAAGAAGAGGATGAGTACGACTCAGAAGAAGAGGATGAGTACGACTCAGAAGAAGAGGATGAAGATGACTCAGAAGAAGAGGATGAGGACTCTGAGCAGGATGAGGAGGACTCAGAAGAACAAGAAGAGGAGGACTCAGAACATGAGGAGAAGGATGAGAAGAACCCAGAAGAACATAAAAAGTAAAATAAAGCTAAAACTCAGGCTCAAGAGTATGTATGCGGATTCCAGGCCTACCCAGGAAACGAATTCCGGGACTACAGAAGATGAGGCCAACCAAACCGGCAAGTGAAAAAATGCCGAAGAAGACGAAGGAGCAAAAGAGCCAAATGAAACAGGCTCGAAAAGAACGAGCCGTCACAAGGTTTACAAGGAATCATGTCCCAGCGAGGAGGAAACAGATGGTGATCAGGTACGAACGAGCGGTCCTGGACTTGGCTGTCTGGTGACAATGCCTGTCATTCCCCACCAAGGCAGGTGGACAGACTACACCAACAGATGCCAGGAGTGCCCTTCCCCACCAAGGCATGGCAGATGGACTCCACCAGTGGGACCAATGGCTGGTTCCCCCCAACCAAGCCATTGACTCATGACTGGACTGGACCAGTGGGGACAATGCCATGGTTCCCCCAACCAGCCATTGACTTCCACTGGCGGACTCCAAACAGTGGGACCAACAGCTGGTTCCCCGGATCAACTGTTGGTTTCCATTGATGGACTCCATCTACCCTGTCGCAGTGAGAAAGGGTGCAAGTCTGACCACTGCAGGGTGTGATCTTCCACCTGCCCTCAGTGCAGTGGGGGATAATATTTGCCCTTCCCACTGGGGCAACAGCATGGGAAAAAGGCATCGCTTCCCCTCCGAGCCAGATAAACAGACTCTGCTAGTGGGTACCAATGGGTGCCCTTCACCACAGGGCCAGGAGGACGGACTCTGCCAGCGTAGACCAATAGGTGCCCTTCCCTACGAGGAAGGACGAAGGGACTCTGCCAGCGGTGACAAAAGGGTGCCCTCCCCTACTGAGGAAGGCCCGAAGGACTGCCAGCGGTGACAACAGGTGCCTTTCCCCTACTGAGGAAGGCCGAAGGACTCTGCAGCATGACCACAGGTGCTTTCCCTACTGAGGAAGGACGAAGGATCTGCCAGCGGTGGACAACGGTGCCCTTCCCTACTGAGGAAGGCCGAAGGACCTGCAGCGGTGACCACAGGGCGTTCCCACTGAGGAAGGCCGAAGGACTCTGCCAGCGGTGACCAACAGGTGCCCTTCCTACTGAGGAAGGACGAAGGACTCTGCCAGCGGTGACCAACAGGTGCCTTTCCCTACTGAGGAAGGACGAAGGACTCTGCCAGCGGTGACCAACAGGTGCCTTTCCCTACTGAGGAAGGCCGAAGGACTCTGCCAGCGGTGACCAACGGGTGCCCTTCCCTACCGAGGAAGGCCGAAGGACTCTGCCAGCGGTGACCAACGGGTCCCTTTCCCTACTGGGGGAAGGCGAAGGACTCGCCCAGCGGTGACCTGCCCTTTCCCCTCGAGGAAGGCCGAAGGACTCAGCCAGCGGTGACCAACGGGTGCCCTTCCCTACCGAGGAAGACCGAAGGACTCTGCCAGCGGTGACCAACGGGTGCCCTTTCCTGCCGAGGAAGGCCGAAGGACTTAGCCAGCGGTGACCAACGGGTGCCCTTCCCTACCGAGGAGAACGCCAACGGATATCTGCCAGCGGTGACCAACGGGTGCCCTTCCCTACCGAGGAAGACCGAAGAACTCAGCCAGCGGTGACCAACGGGTGCCCTTCCCTACCGAGGAAGACCGAAGGACTCTGCCAGCGGTGACCAAAGGGTGCCCTTCCCTGCCGAGGAAGGCCGAAGGACTCTGCCAGCGGTGACCAACAGGTGCCCTTCCCTACCGAGGAAGGCCGAAGGACTCTGCCAGCGGTGACCAACGGGTGCCCTTCCCTACCAAGGCAGGCTGAAGGACTCTGCCAGCGGTGACCTAAGGGTGCCCTTCCCTACCGAGGAAGGCCGAAGGACTCTGCCAGCGGTGACCAACGGGTGCCCTTCCCTACCGAGGAAGACCGAAGGACTCTGCCAGCGGTGACCAACGGGTGCCCTTCCCTACCAAGGCAGGCTGAAGGACTCTGCCATCGGTGACCAACGGGTGCCCTTCCCTACCAAGGCAGGCTGAAGGACTCTACTGGTTGGGTCAATGGCTGGTTCCCCCCAGCCAGCCATTGGCTTACATCTGTGGAGCCCTTCCGCGTGCCTTGGTGGGGATGGGCAGCCACACTGGCCTCCGCCAGTTGAACCCTTCCGCCTGCCTTGGCGGGGATGGGCAGCCACTCTGGCCTCCGCTGGTCGAGACCTTCTGGCTGCCACGGCGGGGATGGACAGCCACACTGGCCACCGCTGGTCGAGACCTTCCGCCTGCCTCGGCGGGGATGGGCAGCCACTCTGGCCTCCGCCGGTCGAGACCTTCCGCCTGCCTCGGCGGGGATGGGCAGCCACTCTGGCCTCCGCTGGTCGAGACCTTCCGCCTGCCTCGGCGGGGATGGGCAGCCACTCTGGCCTCCGCTGGTCGAGACATTCCGCCTGCCTCGACGGGGATGGGCAGCCACTCTGGCCTCCGCCGGTCGAGACCTTCCGCCTGCCTCGGCGGGGATGGGCAGCCACTCTGGCCTCCGCCGGTCAAGCCCTTCCGCCTGCCTCCACGGGGATGGGCAGCCACTCTGGCCTCCGCTGGTCGAGACCTTCCGCCTGCCTCGGCGGGGATGGGCAGCCACTCTGGCCTCCACCGGTTGAGACCTTCCGCCTGCCTCGGCGGGGATGGGCAGCCACTTTGGCCTCCGCTGGTCGAGACCTTCCGCCTGCCTCGGCGGGGATGGGCAGCCACTCTGGCCTCCGCCGGTCGAGACCTTCCACCTGCCTAGGCGGGGATGGGCAGCCACTCTGGCCTCCGCTGGTCGAGACCTTCCGCCTGCCTCGGCGGGGATGGGCAGCCACTCTGGCCTCCGCTGGTCGAGACATTCTGCCTGCCTCGACGGGGATGGGCAGCCACACTGGCCTCCGCCAGTCGAGACCTTTCGCCTGCCTCGGCGGGGATGGGCAGCCACTCTGGCCTCCGCTGGTCGAGACCTTCCGCCTGCCTCGGCGGGGATGGGCAGCCACTCTGGCCTCCACCGGTTGAGACCTTCCGCCTGCCTCGGCGGGGATGGGCAGCCACTCTGGCCTCCGCCGGTCGAGACCTTCCGCCTGCCTCGGCAGGGATGGGCAGCCACTCTGGCCTCCGCTGGTCGAGACCTTCCGCCTGCCTCGGCGGGGATGGGCAGCCACTCTGGCCTCCGCTGGTCGAGACTTTCCGCCTGCCTCGGCGGGGATGGGCAGCCGCTCTGACCAACGGGTGCCCTTCCCTACCAAGGAAGGCCGAAGGACTCTGCCAGCGGTGACCAAAGAGTGCCCTTCCCTACTGAGGAAGGCCGAAGGACTCTGCCAGCGGTGACCAAAGAGTGCCCTTCCCTACTGAGGAAGGCCGAAGGACTCTGCCAGCGGTGACCAACGGGTGCCCTTCCCTACCGAGGCCGGCCGAAGGACTTTGCCAGCGGTGACCAATGGGTGCCCTTCCCTACCAAGGCAGGCTGAAGGACTCAACTGGTTGGGTCAATGGCTGGTTCCCACCAGCCAGCCATTGGCTTACATCTGTGGAGCCCTTCCACCTGCCTTGGTGGGGATGGGCAGCCACACTGGCCTCCGCCGGTTGAACCCTTCCGCCTGCCTTGGCGGGGATGGGCAGCCACTCTGGCCTCCGCTGGTCGAGACCTTCTGGCTGCCACGGCGGGGATGGGCAGCCACTCTGGCCTCCGCCGGTCGAGACCTTCCGCCTGCCTCGGCGGGGATGGGCAGCCACTCTGGCCTCCGCTGGTCGAGACCTTCCGCCTGCCTCGGCGGGGATGGGCAGCCACTCTGGCCTCTGCCGGTCGAGACCTTCCGCCTGCCTCGGCGGGGATGGGCAGCCACTCTGGCCTCCGCTGGTCGAGACCTTCCGCCTGCCTCGGCGGGGATGGGCAGCCACTCTTGCCTCCGCCGGTCAAGCCCTTCCGCCTGCCTCGGCGGGGATGGGCAGCCACTCTGGCCTCCACTGGTCGAGACCTTCCGCCTGCCTCGGCGGGGATGGGCAGCCACTCTGGCCTCCACCGGTTGAGACCTTCCGCCTGCCTCGGCAGGGATGGGCAGCCACTCTGGCCTCCGCTGGTCGAGACCTTCCGCCTGCCTCGGCGGGGAATGGCAGCCACTCTGGCCTCCGCCGGTCAAGATCTTCAGCCTGCCTCGGCAGGGATGGGCAGCCACTCTGGCCTCCGCTGGTCGAGACCTTCCGCCTGCCTCGGCGGGGATGGGCAGCCACTCTGGCCTCCGCCGGTCGAGACCTTCCGCCTGCCTCGGCGGGGATGGGCAGCAACTCTGGCCTCCGCTGGTCGAGACCTTCCGCCTGCCTCGGCGGGGATGGGCAGCCGCTCTGACCAACGGGTGCCCTTCCCTACCAAGGAAGGCCGAAGGACTCTGCCAGCGGTGACCAAAGAGTGCCCTTCCCTACTGAGGAAGGCTGAAGGACTCTGCCAGCGATGACCAACGGGTGCCCTTCCCTACCGAGGAAGGCCGAAGGACTCTGCCAGCGGTGACCAAAGAGTGACCTTCCCTACTGAGGAAGGACGAAGGACTCTGCCAGCAGTGACCAAAGAGTGCCCTTCCCTACTGAGGAAGGCCGAAGGACTCTGCCAGCGGTGACCAACGGGTGCCCTTCCCTACCGAGGCCGGCCGAAGGACTTTGCCAGCGGTGACCAATGGGTGCCCTTCCCTACCAAGGCAGGCTGAAGGACTCAACTGGTTGGGTCAATGGCTGGTTCCCCAGCCAGCCATTGGCTTACATCTGTGGAGCCCTTCCACCTGCCTTGGTGGGGTGGGATGGGCAGCCACACTGGCCTCCGCTGGTCGAGACCTTCTGGCTGCCACGGCGGGGATGGGCAGCCCACTCTGGCCTCTGCCAGTCGAGACCTTCCACCTGCCTCGGCAGGGATGGGCAGCCACTCTGGCCTCCGCTGGTCGAGACCTTCCGCCTGCCTCGGCGGGGATGGGCAGCCACACTGGCCACCGCTGGTCGAGACCTTCCGCCTGCCTTCGGCGGGGATGGGCAGCCACTCTGGCCTCCACCTGGTCGAGACCTTCCTTCCCGCCTGCCTCGGTCGGGGGGATGGGCAGCCACTCTGGCCTCCGACTGGTCAAGACCTTCCGCCTGCCTCGGCGGGATGGGCAGCCACTCTGGCCTCCGCTGGTCGAGACATTCCGCCTGCCTCGACGGGGATGGGCAGCACTCTTGGCCTCCGCTTGGTTGAGACCTTCCGCCTGCCTCGCGGGGATGGGCAGCCACTCTGGCATCCGCTGGTCGATACCTTCCGCCTGCCTCGGCGGGGCGGGGATGGGCAGCCACTCTGGCCTCCGCCGGTCATGGCCTTACCGCTGCCTCGGCAGGATCCGGGGCACAGGCCTCTTGGCCTCTCCGCTGGTCAAGACCTTCCGCCTGCCTACGGCGGGGATGGCAGCCACTCTGGCCTCCACTGGTTGAGACCTTCCGCCTGCCTCGGCGGGGATGGCAGCCATCTGGCCTTCGCTGGTCGAGACCTTACCGCCTGCCCTTCTGCCTGCCTCGGCAGGGATGGGCAGCCACTCTGGCCTCCGCTGGTCGAGACCTTCCGCCTGCCACGGCGGGGATGGGCAGCCACTCTGGCGTCCACCGGTCGAGACCTTCTGCCTACCTCGGCGGGGATGGGCAGCAACTCTGGCCTCCGCTGGTCGAGACCTTCCCCCTGCCTCGGCGGGGATGGGCAGCCACTCTGGCCTCCGCTGGTCGAGACCTTCCGCCTGCCTCGGCGGGGATGGGCAGCCACACTGGCCTTCGTTGGTTGAACCCTTCCGCCTGCCTCGGTGGGAATGGACAGCCACACTGGCCTTCGCTGGTCGAACCCTTCCGCCTGCCTCGGTGGGGATGAGCAGCCACACTGGCCTTCGCCGGTCGAACCCTTCGCCTGCCTCGGTGGGGAGGGGGTGGGCAGCCACTCTGGCCCCCGCCGGGTCGAGCCCTTCCGCCTGCCTCGGCGGGAATGGACCGCCGCTCTGGCCTCCACCGGTCAAGCCCTTCTGCCTGCCTCGGCGGGGATGGATAGCCGCTCTGGCCTCCACCGGTCAAAACCCTTCTGCCTGCCTCGGTGGGGATGGGCAGCCGCTCTGGCCTCCACCGGTCAAGCCCTTCCGCCTGCCTCGGCGGGGATGGGCAGCCACTCTGGCCTCCGCCGGTCAAGCCCTTCCGCCTGCCTCGGCGGGGATGGGCAGCCACTCTGGCCTCCACCGGTCAAGCGCTTCCGCCTGCCTCGGCGGGAATGGGCAGCCGCTCTGGCCTCCGCCGGTCGAGCCCTTCCACCTGCCTCGGCGGGGATGGGCAGCCACTCTGGCCTCCGCCGGTTAAGAGCCCTTCCGCCTGCCTCGGCGGGAATGGGCAGCCGCTCTGGCCTCCGCCGGTCGATCCCTTACATCTGCATCGGCGGGGCATGGGCAGCCCACTCTGGCCTCCGCTGGTCGAGACCTTCCGCCTGCCTCGGCGGGGATGGGCAGCCACTCTGGCCTCCGCCGGTCGAGCCCTTCTGCTGTCTCAGCGGGGATGGATGCAGCCACTCTGGCCTCCGCTGGTCGAGCCCTTCCGCCTGCCTCGGCGGGGATGGGCAGCCACTCTGGCCTCTGCCGGTTAAGCCCTTCCGCCTGCCTCGGCGGGAATCGGCAGCAAAGCCGCTCTGGCCTCCGTCCGGTCGAGCCCTTCCATCTGCCTTGGCTATGATGGGCAGCCACTCTGGCCTCCGCCGGTCGAGACCTTCCGCCTGCCTCGGCGGGGATGGGCAGCCACTCTGGCCTCCACTGGTTGAGACCTTCCGCCTGCCCCGGCAGGGATGGGCAGCCACTCTGGCCTCCGCCACGGTCGAGACCTTCCCGCTGCCTCGGCAGGGATGGGCAGCCACTCTGGCCTCCGCTGGTCGAGACCTTCCACCTGCCTCGGCGGGGATGGGCAGCCACTCTGGCCTCCGCCGGTCGAGACCTTCCGCCTGCCTCGGAGGGTTTGGGCAGCCACTCTGGCCTCCGCTGGTCGAGACCTTCCGCCTGCCTCGGCGGGGAATGGCAGCCACTCTGGCCTCCACTGGTCGAGACCTTCCGCCTGCCTCGGCGGGGATGGGCAGCCACACTGGCCTTCGCCGGTCGAACCCTTCCGCCTGCCTCGGTGGGGATGGGCAGCCACACTGGCCTTCGCCGGTCGAACCCTTCCGCCTGCCTCGGTGGGGATGGGCAGCCACACTGGCCTTCGCCGGTCGAACCCTTCCGCCTGCCTCAGTGGGGATGGGCAGCCGCTCTGGCCTTCGCCGGTCGAACCCTTCCGCCTGCCTCAGTGGGGATGGGCAGCCGCTCTGGCCTCCGCCGGTCGAGCCCTTCCACCGGCCTCGGCGGGGATGGACAGCCGCTCTGGCCTCCATCGGTCAAGCCCTTCTGCCTGCCTCGGCGGGGATGGACAGCCACTCTGGCCTCCACCGGTCAAACCCTTCTGCCTGCCTCGGTGGGGATGGGCAGCCGCTCTGGCCTCCGCCGGTCAAGCCCTTCCGCCTGCCTCGGCGGGGATGGGCAATGGGCAGCCACACTGGGCTCCGCCTGTCTAACCATTCCGCTTGCCTTGGCAGGGATGGGCACCCACACTGGCAGTCGCTTGTGACCAACGGGTGCCCTTCCCTACCGAGGCAGGAGGAAGGACTCTGTCAGCAGTGACCAACGGGTGGCCTTCCCTTCTGAGGCAGGCTGGAGGACTCTGCCAGCGGTGACCAACGGGTGTCCTTCCCTACCAAGGCAGGAGGAAGGACTCTATCAGCGATGACCAATGGGTGCCCTTCCATACCAAGGCAGGTTGAAGGACTCTGCCGGTTGGGTCAATGGCTGGTTCTCCCCGGCCAGCCATTGGCTTACATCGGTGGAGCCCTTCCGCCTGCCTCGGCGGGGATGGGCAGCCACACTGGCCCCTGGCTGTTGAGCCCTTCCGCCTCCCGTGGACGGGATGGGCAGCCACACTGGCCACCGCCTGTCGAGCCCTTTCACCTGCCTTGGAGGGAATGGGCAGCCACACTGGCCTCCGCTGGTCAAGCTCTTCTCCCTGCCTTAGACGGGATGGGCAACCATGCTGGCCTCTGCCGGTTGAGCCCTTCCCCCTGCCTCTGCTGAGATGGGCTGTCACACTGCCTCGGTGGGGATGTGCAGCCATAATGGCCTCCGCCAGTTGAGCCTTCCACTTGCCTCAGCGGGAAAGGGCAGCCACTCTGGCCTCCGCCAGTTGAGCCCTTCCACCTGCCTTGGTGGGGATGGGGAGCCACACAGGCCTCCGCTGGTCGACCCCTCCCGCCTGCCTCAGTGGGGATGGGTGCCCAAACTGGCCTCAGCCACTCTGGCCTATGCTGGTTGAGCCCTTCCGCCTGCCTCGGTGGGGATGGGCAGCCACACTGGCCTCCACCGGTCAAGCCCTTCCGCCTTCCTCAGCGGGGATGGGTAGCCGCTCAGGCCTCCAACGGTCGAGCCATTCCGCCCGCCTCGGCGGGGATGGGCAGGCACTATGACCTCCTCCAGTCAAGCCCTTCCACCTGCCACTGTGGGGATGGGCAGCCACACTAGCCCCCACCAGTCGAGTCCTTCCTCCTGCCTTGGCAGGGATGGGCAACCAATCTGTCCTCCGCCAGTCGAGCCCTTCTGGCTTCCTTGGCGGGGATGGGCAGCCACACTGGTCTCCGTCTGTCGAGCCCTACCACCTTTTTTGGCGGGGATGGGCAGCCACACTGGCCTCCACCTGTTGAGTCGTTCCGCCTGCCTCATCGGAGATAGGCAGCCACACTGGCCTCCGTTGGTCGAGCCCTTCTGCTTGCTACTGTTGGGATAGGCAGCCACACTGGCCTCCGCTTGTTGAGCCCTTCTGCCTGCCTTGTTGGGGATGGGCAGCCACACTGGCCTCTGCCTGTCGAGCCCTTCTGCCTTCCTTGGCGGGTATGGGCAGCCACTCTGGCCTCCTCCGTTCGAGCCCTTCGCCTGCCTCGGTGGGGATGGGCAGCCACTCTGGTCTCCACTGTTCGAGCCCTTCTGCCTACCACAGCGGGGATGGGCAGCCATACTGGCCTCAGCCGGTCAAGCCCTCCCCCTGCTTCATTGGATATAGGCAGCCACTCTGACCTCCCGCGGTCGAGCCCTTCCGCCTGCCTTGGCGGTAGGGGTGGGCAGCTACTCTGGGCCTCTGCCGGTCCCTACCGAGGCAGGCCGAAGGACTCTGCCAACGGTGACAAACAGGTACCCTTCCCTACCGAGGAAGGCCGAATGACTCTCTCGTAGTAGCCATCTTGCTTGGTGAGACGTTCCCAGCGTGAAGTCAGATTAATCACAGATATCACAAGTTTAACATACGACTAGAATTTGAGAAATATCTAGAAGTGTGGTGGGGATGGGTGCCCAAACTGGCCTCAGCCACTTCTGGCCTATGCTGGTTGAGCCTTCCCTTCCGCCTGCCTCGGTGGGGATGGGCAGCCACACTGGCCTCCACCGGTCAAGCCCTTCCGCCTTCCTCAGCGGGGATGGGTAGCCGCTCAGGCCTCCAACGGTCGAGCCATTCCGCCCGCCTCGGCGGGGATGGGCAGCCACTATGACCTCCTCCAGTCAAGCCCTTCCACCTGCCACTGTGGGGATGGGCAGCCACACTAGCCCCCACCAGTCGAGTCCTTCCTCCTGCCTTGGCAGGGATGGGCAACCAATCTGTCCTCCGCCAGTCGAGCCCTTCTGGCTTCCTTGGCGGGGATGGGCAGCCACACTGGTCTCCGTCTGTCGAGCCCTACCACCTTTTTGCGGGGATGGGCAGCCACACTGGCCTCCACCTGTTGAGTCGTTCCGCCTGCCTCATCGGAGATAGGCAGCCACACTGGCCTCCGTTGGTCGAGCCCTTCTGCTTGCTACTGTTGGGATAGGCAGCCACACTGGCCTCCGCTTGTTGAGCCCTTCTGCCTGCCTTGTTGGGATGGGCAGCCACACTGGCCTCTGCCTGTCGAGTCCCTTCTGCCTTCCTTGGCGGGCGGGTATGGGCAGCCACTCTGGCCTCCTCCGTTCGAGCCCTTCGCCTGCCTCGGTGGGGGATGGGCAGCCACTCTGGTCTCCACTGTTCGAGCCCTTCTGCCTACCACAGCGGGGATGGGCAGCCATACTGGCCTCAGCCGGTCAAGCCCTTCCCCCTGCTTCATTGGATATAGGCAGCCACTCTGACCTCCGCTGGTCGAGCCCTTCCGCCTGCCTTGGCGGGTATGGGCAGCTACTCTGGCCTCTGCCGGTCCCTACCGAGGCAGGCCGAAGGACTCTGCCAACGGTGACAAACAGGTACCCTTCCCTACCGAGGAAGGCCGAATGACTCTCTCGTAGTAGCCATCTTGCTTGGTGAGACGTTCCCGCGTGAAGTCAGATTAATCAACAGATATCACAAGTTTAACATACGACTAGAATTTGAGAAATATCTAGAAGTGTCGTGAACTATCGGTGATAAGATTAGTGTAAAATAGTAGGATAAAGCGTCTTCTAAGTTAGTTTATCAAGTGTAATACTGTAAATCAGAACAAGATGGCAGTAAGTTCCAACTGCGGGAAGAAATGGCGTAATTTAGCTTGCTTGGCGGTTTTTATTCGCAATACGATGAGGTAGCAGGAAGGGAACTGGCATTTCATCTATGAAATCAGCAACAGTCCTAACCAAAAAGATACAAAAGCATTCATAGTATATTAGAAGGAATATAATCCTTCAAACTGGAACAAATCTAATGAAAACATCTTGAAAATAATTGCAGAAGTTCCAAATAAAATCCAAGTGGTCAAGAGACTCATAAAGAAAATATATAAACCAACATATTCCGACAAAGAAAATGAATAAGGTGAATCTTGTGAATATCCTAATTGACGCATTAGGAAAAAGAATGCCAAAAGCATGCAAACTGTGTAAGTTGGTATAGCATAGTCAATCCACAAAACCTAATCAGAAAATGTGCTGCATGCAACATTCCGACCCATCCACAGTGTGCTGAGGTAATGCAAGATATGAGAAAAGATACAAGAATTTTTTGTTCAACATGTCTATCATGGATAGACAATGTTATTAAATCAAGATTGAATGTACAAATAGTTGAGGATGAAGAAGAAGAGGAAGAGGAAGAAGAAGAAGAAGAAGAGGAAAACGGAAGAGAAGTAAACAAAAATGAAATGACAGAAAAAATAAGGAAAACAAAGAACAAGATAAAAAGTATGGATGCAGAGATACTCATTGATAACAACATATGATGCAATAAAGCAGCATAAAATACGAAGAAATAAATTACGATATGACAACAGAAAAGCAAATCCCGAAGAGGCTCTACCCAGATCTACACAATGACGGGAAAGAGGAAAAAATAGACAAGAAAGACAAAATCTGCAACCTTTTGAAAAGAGGGAATTGCAGATTTGGAGAAAGATGTTACTACAAACATCCTAAGGTATGTCACAACTATGAAATATATGGTAAATGTGCATACCTAGATGGCTATGGGGATGATTGCAGAGATCTGCATCCAAAAATATGCAAAAACCATAAAAGAAGGAAAAAGGATGTAAGTTCGATTCGACAAAAATGCAAATATAGCACCCTGTAGCCATGAATTATAACAAATAAATAACCAACCAAGTATAAAATCCAAAATAAGAAAGAAACAAATAAAGAGAGAAATCAAGAATATCAGGTAACAGAGAAAAGTAAACCACCAATGAGATATGCAGAGATGTCAGCAAAAAATTTCAAAGCATCAGCTCCAAAATTCTACTCAAGAGATAATAACTGTATTTATTATGCAAGAGGATATTGCAGAAACGGAGAAAATTGCAGATTCAGACACAAATGAATAATTATGATGAAGGAAGATCAAATATTATGGAAAAGTTGGATTTTTTTAATGTCAGAATTTCTGGAAATGAAAAAAAGAACAACATACCAGAACAGGAAAGAGACATGGAAAATCCTTTTATTCCTACCAATATTAATGAAGGAGAAAACACGCAAACCATCATAGTGATGAATGCGCAGGGTTTAGTTACGAGTAACTCAAAAAGAAAAATAGAGTACTTAGAAGAACTAGCCCAAATTGAAAGAAAATAGATATAATGAATATAAGTGAAACCTGTATTCCCAGAGACTGGGAATGATGATCAAATAAAAGGGTTCCAAAACTTATAGATCAGATAGAAAAATAGGAATCAAGGGGGAACCGCAATATATGGGAAAGACAAAAAACAAGGAAAAATATATGAGAAATATAGTAACTCAGAATGTGAACTAATAGCGGTAGAATTTGAATCTGAAAAATGAATGAACATAGTAATATATAGACTAATTTATCGACCTCCTAATACTAAAGAGTTTGACTAATAATGAAAAATTGGATGATATATGTAGAAATCACAAGGACTGGACTATTCTCCTATCTGGTGACTTCAACTTTCCTTTCGTAGAATGGAAAGAACGAATAGGAGATTGTGGTTGTACTTATACATATAAAAAAGAGAGTAATAGTAGTGCAGAAGATAAGAGGCAATTCGAAAAGCTATTAGATATGCTACTAGAATACAACATTCAACAAATAAATCACCTGCCAACAAGAAAGGAAAATACTTTAGACTTAGTATTTGTGAACGAGTGAATTATGTTAAAGAAATAATAGTTTATAATGCGAGTATTTCAGACCATAATGTCATAGAATTAACAGTTCATTCCAAAGCAAGTGAAAACAGAGATAAGCAAGAAATGAAAAAGTGGGAAGGATATGGAAAATACAACTCTACAGTAAAAATATAAAATGGGTCAGAAATAAATGAAGAATTAAACAAAGATTGGGATAACATTTTCGTAAGCGATGACATAAGGGTAAATACGGAGAATATTATATAAAATATTAGAGAAAATAGTGGATAAATATATACCGAAGAAGAAAAGTAAACATCATTCATGCATACCAAGAGACAGAAGGATCTTGTTCCAGAAAATCAGAAAGTGGAAAAAAGGTCTTGCAAAAGAAAAAAATGCATGGAAAGTTATAGAACTAAAAAGTAAGATAGAAAATGGAGAACACAAAAGATTATACAATCAAAAGAAAATGAAAAACGGACTTGGAAGAAAAAACCCTATTAAATATCAAGCACAAACCCAAAACTATTATACTCATATGCGAAGAAGATGAATAAAAGAAGAATAGAAATAGGCCCTCTGAGAATTGAAGGGAGATTAACGAATGAAACAAAAGGAAATTTGCAACATACTGGCAGAACGATATAAGAGAGAATTCACCCTAGAATAGATAATGAAGATAATGATATAGAAGTAAGGGACGAAAATTGTGAATATTTAGCTGACATAGAAATTAATGAAGCTGATATTGTGCAGGCAATTAATGAAATTAAAAATGGAGCTGCTGCAGGGCCTGATGGAGTCCCTGCTATTTTGTTAAAAGAAAGTAGTTCATTCTATCGCAAAGCCCCTTGCAATATTATTAAGACAAAGTGTAGATACAGGCAAGATTTATGATGAGCACAAATTAGCATATATCACCCCTACTTTCAAAAAGTGGATCAAGACTAGAGGCAAGTAATTATAGGCCTGTGAGTCTAACATCACATATATGAAAGTGTAGAAAGGGTAATGAAGAAAAATATTATGAAACATTTAATAAAAATAATTGTTTAATATAGGACAACACGGTTTCGTACCCGGAAAAAGTACACAAACCCAATGTTAGTCCACCGTGAGAACATATTCAAAAATATGAAAAGCGGAAATGAAACGATGTGGTTTATCTAGACTTTGCAAAAAGCTTTTGACAAAGTAGACCATATATATTAGCAAAGAAAATTAGAAAACACAATATCGTAGATAAAGTAGGAAGATGGTTAAAAGAATTTTTACACAACAGAAAACAGATAGTTATTGCAAACGATGAGAAATCGGATGAAACCAAGGTAATATCCGGTGTGCCACAAGGTACGGTGTTAGCTGCAATACTGTTTGTTATTATGATTGAAGACATAGACAGTAATGTTAAGGATTCGGTAGTGAGTAGTTTCGCTGATGACACAAGAATAAGTAGAGAAATTACTTGTGATGAAGATAGGAACGCTCTACAAAGAGACCTTAACAAAGTATATGATTGGGCAGAGGAAAATAGGATGGTATTTAACTCTGATAAATTTGAATCAATAAATTATGGAGACAGAGAAGGAAAGCTATATGCATATAGGGGACCTAATAATGAGACAATCCACAAATAAGGAAGCAGTTAAAGACCTTGGTGTGATGATGAATAGGAAACATGTTATGCAATGATCAAATAGCAATTCTTTTGGCAAAATGTAAAGTCAAAAATGGAATGTTGTTACGGCACTTCAAAACAAGAAAGCTGAACACATGATTATGCTTTATAAAACATAGTTCGTAGTCCACTTGAATATTGCAATATGATATGGTACCCACACTATCAAAAGGATATTGCACAAATAGAGAGTGTACAAAGGTCCTTTACAGCTAGAATAGAAGAAGTAAGGACCCTTGACTACTGGGAAAGACTACAATCCTTAAAATTATATAGTCTAGAAAGGAGAAGAGAACGCTACATGATAATTCAGGCATGGAAACAGATAGATGGAATAACAGAAAATATCATGGAACTAAAAATATCAGAAAGAGCAAGCAGAGGTAGATTAATAGTGCCCAAAACAATACCAGGAAAAATAAGGAAAGCACACAGGACATTAATCCACTACGCACCAGCATCGATAATGCAGCGTCTATTCAATGCATTGCCAGCTCATCTGAGGAATATATCAGGAGTGAGCGTAGATGTGTTTAAGAATAAGCTCGACAAATATCTAAACTGCATCCCAGACCATCCAAGATTGGAAGATGCAAAATATACCGGAAGATGTACTAGCAACTCTCTGGTAGACATTAGAGGTGCCTCACACTGAGGGACCTGGGGCAACCCGAACGAACTGTAAGGTCTGTAAGGTCTGTAAGGTCAGTGGTGACCAACAGGTGCCCTTCCCTACCGAGGAAGGCCGAAGGACTCTGCCAGTGGTGACCAACGGGTGCCCTTCCTTACCGAGGCAGGCCGAAGGACTCTGCCAGCAGTGACCAATGGGTACCCTTCCCTACCGAGCCAGGCGGATGGACTCTGCCACCGGCGACCAACGGGTGCCCTTCCCTAATGTTGGCAGGGGGAAGTACTCTGCCAGTGGAGACCAAAGGGTGCCCTTCCCTACTGAGGCAGGAGGAAGGACTCTGCCAGCAGTGACCAACGGGTGCCCTTCCCTACTGAGGCAGGAGGAAGGACTCTGCCAGCAGTGACCAACGGGTGCCCTTCCCTATTGAGGCAGGCCGAAGGACTCTGCCAGCGTGACCAAAGGGTGCCCTTCCCTACCAAGGAAGGCTGAAGGACTCTGCTGGTTGGGTCAATGGTTGGTTCACCCCAGCCAGCCATTGGCTTACATCGGTGGAGCCATTCCGCCTTCCTCGGCGGGGATGGCCAGCCACACTCGCCTCCGCCTGTCGAGCTCTTCCGCTTTCCTAGGCAGGGATGGGCAGCCACACTGGCCTCCGCCTGTCTAACCCTACCACCTTCCTTGGCAGGGATGGCCAGCCACACTGACCTCCACCTGTTGAACCCTTCCGCCTGCCTCATCGGGGGTGGGCAGGCACACTTGTTAGGAAACAACAAGAGTCTGTTCAGAGTATAGCTAGGGAGAAGTTTAGTTAGGAAAACCCACTGGTAGAATATATATAGTGAAAGTAGAGTGATGAAGAATCTACTAGAAGTTAAGGTAGAAAAGGGAGTAGATGTGTACAGCATAATACTGCACGAATAGCAGTTTCGTAAACCAGACCAAAACATTGGCAGTCAAGTTCAAAACCGTGAAATGCAAACCGCACCAGAAAATATGAACTTTGACTCCCTCAGTGGGTGGTTACCGTCAAGAGACGAAACCAATCAGACTAATACGGGGGTGGCACCGGAAGTAAGGAAAGCCATTCATGAAGAAGTAGGATGTGTCCTAGAGAATAGTTAAGGAGGAGCTAA
This sequence comes from Macrobrachium nipponense, assembly GCF_015104395.2. Lineage (NCBI taxonomy): Eukaryota > Metazoa > Arthropoda > Malacostraca > Decapoda > Palaemonidae > Macrobrachium > Macrobrachium nipponense. The sequence continues at coordinate 57,601,282 of NC_087211.1, forward strand.
TTGAAACCGTTAGGTCCAAACTTCATTTGAATTTCTAGAGAAATTCAGTCAAGAACCAGTCCTTATACGGTGAGGCTGTGTTCCTTCTCACTCTGTTCCATTTTAGTGTGATAGTGTGTATTGTGAACTTTATACTTTATCTAATATAAACAATTAAGTAAGTGGTGTTTAACTTGCCAATTATCCCAAGGATTCAAACCCATGCCAAAGCCAATAAAACCCTCCTGAGAGACATGGTCAAAACGAATAAATAATCTACAATGTTCCTATGAGAAAAGAAACTCAACCGTAATAAGTGATAAATGAAGGTTAGCCCATATGACAAATAACCTTTCAAACATTACCCATATCAACGAAGAGAACCAGAAGAAGAAGAGAGAATCAGAACTCGTAAGTACGCCACGAAAACATAACGAAAAGAGAAATAAAAATAAGACCCTGTCACATAAGTGGTGATCAGCAGTAGTGGGATTCTAAGTGCAAAAAAAAAAAACGATATAAAAACACACACACACACACACAGTGGAAAAATTAAACAGAGTGGAAGATATAAAACTGCCAATAAAAGAGTGCTGATACTTAAGCGCCAGAAACATGAAGAAAACCAGGCACGAACTCTACAATTCAATAACTCGAAGAACGAAGAAAAAGAAAAGGGCGACGAAGAATAATGAAACAACTCCGAGCAGTGTAGACAAAACAACACTTCGATTCTGCTGAGAAGGCGAACGAAACTGAGCGATGAAACGCAGTGAATTTCTACGAAGAATACTGAACTATGTTCACCGCATTCCTAAGCCATAAACTCGATAAAGGAAAAACGCAGAAATGCATTAAGGCGGATAGAAGAAGATTGAATTCAACATAGCGGAATTTCACGGGTAGGCGATTGACGGCGGATTTCTTCAATCAACCTGCAAGCGCTAAACTATCATAAATCCTGAGATAGCGCGCATCTCTCCATACATCGCTACGATTTTTCCTCATGGACAAGGCAGCGCAGTGGACTTCAACAGTGGTGTGAACTACGGCAGCGCACGGACGACGCCGCCACAAGTGAAACAGAGGAAGAGCCGGACGGCGACGCAGAAGTGATCGACAATCAACAACAAGAAGAAAAGTTTAAAGTATCCTGATAGATTAACGTCTGACAATAAATCAAAATAGAAAATTCTCACACACTGCAATAAAATCAAAATGTTTTTATAAATAGTACATAACAAGTAGTTTTGAGAAAATTTTTCTTTGCCGTAAAGTTGTAAGATAAAATAATTTTCTTTCTTCCTTCATTGATTGTGATAAATCTAGAACAATAAAGATATTGTCATTCAGTTCATAAAGTGCAGTGGTGTGAATAAGGAATAACGGCATATACTAATGTTAATGTTTTTCCAGATTGAAGGAAGGAAACACTAGGAAATAAGAAATTTTATATAGGCTATCTAGGGATCGCAATAAGGAAGACAGACTCAGTATGAAGATAATGTAAGTACAACAATGCATCTATTTTTTAAATTGTAACTAGTCTAAGCTGTTAGTATGAACCGTAATTTTCATGAAATTATTATTAGGTTACAAAGAAGCAGAACTCCCGACCCAAGCCACTATAGCCTTCCCCCAACTCCTGACGGACGCTCGAGACTAAATACTCAGACGAAAATTTCCCCACGACGATCGCATAGCGAAAGTCCAACCAGAATACCGAGCTCGACAGTAGCAAATAGACCCACGACTAGTGTGATTGTTACTAACCATAATAACATTCCTAACCCATTGCAAGTACAAACTAGGTACTCTAGAATGGCACAGGCCGCTGTAATAACACAGGCTACACGCTTTTGCGGTAATGTAGAAAGGGGTCATCCTGACAAAAATTAAGTTAGAAGCATATACGGTATCTCAGTGGATAACAGAGACTGAAAATCGAATTTCAGCTAGTGGAATTACCGATGAACGCAAGAAAATAGATGAGGCGTTACTCTATGTTAGTTCCGAACGGGGAGATGCACATCGCACTCTCACGTCCGCTAAGTTTCAGGAGATTCTGACCTTCGCTGAATTGAAGAAGGTGTGCCTAGAATTATGGGAACCGGTATACCAGCAAGATAAATGGTATAACCTCAGTAGGTTCTTACATCAGAAATATGATGGGGATAGTATCGCAAACTTACATACAGATATAGAAAATTCGATCCGTAACTTAACCACAGATTTGAAACGAGCCGGCGTAGTTATTGGCGATGGTGATGCATTTAGTCGTGACACAAAGGATTTAGTCAGTATGAAAGAGATTTTGAATTACATAGTTCATGGTATAGTATATGATGCTATCGGGGAAGAAGAAAAACGAGTCTTTAAGAAACAGGATGCTGATCTTGAGCAGGATAGTCTAGCAGCTTTAAGATTTATGAAAAAGGAAATGTGCAAAAAGGGACTGAATCTGGGAAAAGAATTTACAGGTTTTGTAAATAATGGAAACCCTAGTAGAAATAGGAATAATTTCCAGGGAAGGACAGATAGTGTTCCAGACAGAGCCAGAAATTTCAAACATAAACAACAAGGAAAACAAGATCCTAGGAATAATCCAAGGAATAGTAATGGGAAATTTTTCCAAGCAAACAAGAATAGTAAATATAGGCCTCAACAGCATAGAGGAAATCCAAACAATAATAATCCAAAATTCGTTCAGACCCAACCCACAGTCAGAGTTCCGGAGATAATAAAACACAAAATAATAAGTAGGAACAAAATTGTGCCAATTGTGGTTATTCCAACCACATTACTCAGAATTGTAGGCGACCAAGGTATTGTTTTCATTGTAATAGGACAGGTCACCTAACACAAAATTGTTGGTTTAAAAATACCAATACTAACCATAATGCCCAAAGTAGTACACCCCAAAATAATAATCAGACTCGGTGACAATTACAGAAGGGGGAAATACAAAAGAAAGCTTCCTTACCAGTAGAAAATGAGAATGAAAATAGTTACGGTAGGTCAGAAAGATATTTCAAGTTCTTTTTGAAGTAAATAAGGATGATAGTATCAGTGAAGGAAATATGCCAAGAAGATTTACCTATCATCCAAACAAGAATTAATAAATATATTGCTCAATCCATTTTGAGATACAGGCAGTACAGTAATATAATAGATAAACAAACATTAACAAAACATTTAGGCTTTGCAGATACAGAAATACGAGGTCCTGGTAGAATTATAAGGGGAATAGCCGGAAAACAAATAAAGGCGCTAGGCAATGTCACACTGGACATAGAGATTTTAGACAAAACTTTTAGGAAGTATTTTGTAGTATTAGAAGAAAGGTTTTACCTACGCAAGCGCTATTTTCATATAACAAAGCTATGTGGAGATGTAGAATAATGTTAGATTGTGGAGAAAATAAAATCAATTTGCCAAGCCAGAAATAGAGAAAAATGTTGTTTTCAGCTAGAAGAAGGAAAGTCTTGCTAAAAATCTGATCAATTTATCTGAGACGACTTCTTCTAGAGAAGCGAACATCCAAGAACGAAGATAGATAATAATGCTAGCCACAGATAATAGTGGAATAAGTGGTAGAAATAATAGCTTACAAATGTCCTTAGCCAGGAACGATTCTATTGATAGATTGTGCACAAATAAATAATATTAACAATGCCAAGCCTTGATTCTCAGACTCTGAGCAGAGTTTGACTCTGAACAAAAAATTAACGCAGCTGAACAATTTAATGCCCCGAACAATTCATTGCTTTATTGCCTCATATGTTGTATCAATGAGTATCTCTGATCCATACTTTTATCTTGTTGTTTTCTTTGTTTCCTTATTTTTTTCATGATCATTTCATTTTTGTTACTTCTCTTCCGTCCCTCTTCTTCTTTCCTTCTTCTCTCTTCCTCTTCTTTTTCTTCCTTCTTCCTCTTAATTCTTTATCCTCAACTATTTGTACATTCAATCTTGATTTAATAACATTGTCTATCCATGATAGACATGTTGAACAAAAAATTCTTGTATCTTTTCTCATATCTTGCAATTACCTCAGCAACACTGTGGATGGGTCGGAATGTTGCATGCAGCACATTTTCTGATTAGGTTTTGTGGATTGACTATGCTATACCAAACCTTACACAGTTTGCATGCTTTTGGCATTCTTTTTCCTAATGCGTCAATTAGGATATTCACAAGATTCACCTTATTCATTTTCTTTGTCGGAATATGTTGGTTTATGTATATTTTCTTTATGAGTCTCTTGACCACTTGGATTTTATTTGGAACTTCTGCGAATTATTTTCAAGATGTTTTCATTAGATTTGTTCCAGTTTGAAGGATTATATCCTTCTAATATATCTATGAATGCTTTTGTATCTTTTGGTTAGGACTGTTGCTGATTTCATAGATGAGAAATGCCAGTTCCCTTCCTGCTACCTCATCGTATTTGCGAATCCGCCAAGCAAGCTAAATTACGCCATTTCTTACCCGCAGTTGGAACTTACTGCCATCTTGTTCTGATTTACAGTATTACACTTGATAAACTAACTTAGAAGACGCTTTATCCTACTATTTTCACACTAATCTTATCACCGATAGTTCACGAACACTTCTAGATATTTCTCAAATTCTAGTCGTATGTTAAACTTGTGATATCTTGTTGATTAATCTGACTTCACGCGGGAAACGTCTCACCAAGCAAGATGGCTACTACGAGAGAGTCATTCGGCCTTTCCTCGGTAGGGAAGGGTACCTGTTTGTCACCGTTGGCAGAGTCCTTCGGCCTGCCTCGGTAGGGACCGGCAGAGGCCAGAGTAGCTGCCCATACCCGCCAAGGCAGGCGGAGGGCGGGCGACCAGCGGAGTCAGAGTGGCTGCCTATATCCAATGAAGCAGGGGGAAGGGCTTGACCGGCTGAGGCCAGTATGGCTGCCCATCCCCGCTGTGGTAGGCAGAAGGGCTCGAACAGTGGAGACCAGAGTGGCTGCCCACCCATCCCCACCGAGGCAGGCGAAGGGCTCGAACGGAGGAGGCCAGAGTGGCTGCCCATACCCGCCAAGGAAGGCAGAAGCTCGACCAGGCAGAGGCCAGTGTGGCTGCCCATCCCCAACAAGGCAGGCAGAAGGGCTCAACAAGCGGAGGCCAGTGTGGCTGCCTATCCCAACAGTAGCAAGCAGAAGGGCTCGACCAGCGGAGGCCAGTGTGGCTGCCTATCTCCGATGAGGCAGGCGGAACGACTCACAAGGTGGAGGCCAGTGTGGCTGCCCATCCCCGCAAAATTAAAGGTGGTAGGGCTCGACAGACGGAGACCAGTGTGGTGCCCATCCCCCGCCCCGCCAAGGAAGCCAGAAGGGCTCGACTGGCGGAGGACATATGGTTGCCCATCCTGCCAAGGCAGGAGGAAGGACTCGACTGGTGGGGGCTAGTGTGGCTGCCCATCCCCACAGTGGCAGGTGGAAGGGCTTGACTGGAGGAGGTCATAGTGCCTGCCCATCCCCGCCGAGGCGGGCGGAATGGCTCGGACCGTTGGAGGCCTGAGCGGCTACCCATACCCCGCTGAGGAAGGCGGAAGGGCTTGACCGGTGGAGGCCAGTGTGGCTGCCCATCCCCACCGAGGCAGGCGGAAGGGTCTCAACCAGCATAGGCCAGAGTGGCTGAGGCCAGTTTGGGCACCATCCCCACCACACTTCTAGATATTTCTCAAATTCTAGTCGTATGTTAAACTTGTGATATCTGTTGATTAATCTGACTTCACGCGGGAACGTCTCACCAAGCAAGATGGCTACTACGAGAGAGTCATTCGGCCTTCCTCGGTAGGGAAGGGTACCTGTTTGTCACCGTTGGCAGAGTCCTTCGGCCTGCCTCGGTAGGGACCGGCAGAGGCCAGAGTAGCTGCCCATACCCGCCAAGGCAGGGCGGAAGGGCTCGACCAGCGGAGGTCAGAGTGGCTGCCTATATCCAATGAAGCAGGGGGAAGGGCTTTCTTGACGGACGCTGAGGCCAGTATGGCTGCCAATCCCGCTGTGGTAGGCAGAAGGGCTCAAACAGTGGAGACCAGAGTGGCTGCCCATCCCCACCGAGGCAGGCGAAGGGCTCGAACGGAGGAGGCCAGAGTGGCTGCCCATACCCGCCAAGGAAGGCAGAAGGGCTCGACAGGCAGAGGCCAGTGTGGCTGCCATCCCCAACAAGGCAGGGCAGAAGGGCTCAACAAGCGGAGGCCAGTGTGGCTGCCTATCCCAACAGTAGCAAGCAGAAGGGCTCGACCAGCGGAGGCCAGTGTGGCTGCTATCTCCGATGAGGCAGGCGGAACGACTCAACAGGTGGAGGCCAGTGTGGCTGCCCATCCCGCAAAAAGGTGGTAGGGCTCGACAGACGGAGGACCAGTGTGGCTGCCCATCCCCGCCAAGGAAGCCAGAAGGGCTCGACTGGCGGAGGACAGATTGGTTGCCCATCCCTGCCAAGGCAGGAGGAAGGACTCGACTGGTGGGGGCTAGTGTGGCTGCCCAATCCCCACAGTGGCAGGTGGAAGGGCTTGACTGGAGGAGGTCATAGTGCCTGCCCATCCCCGCCGAGGCGGGCGGAATGGCTCGACCGTGGAGGCCTGAGCGGCTACCCATCCCCGCTGAGGAAGGCGGAAGGGCTTGACGGTGGAGGCCAGTGTGTGCTGCCCATCCCCACCGAGGCAGGCGGAAGGGCCTCAACCAGCATAGGCCAGAGTGGCTGAGGCCAGTTTGGGCACCCATCCCCACCGAGGCAGGCGGGAGGGTCGACCAGCGGCCTCCTGTGTGGCTCCCCATCCCCACCAAGGCAGGTGGAAGGGCTCAACTGGCGGAGGCCAGAGTGGCTGCCCTTTCCCGCTGAGGCAAGTGGAAGGCTCAACTGGTGAGGACCATTATGGCTGCACATCCCCACCGAGGCAGTGTGACAGCCATCTCAGCAGAGGCAGGGGGAAGGGCTCAACCGGCAGAGGCCAGCATGGTTGCCCATCCCGTCTAAGGCAGGGAGAAGAGCTGACCAGCGGAGGCCAGTGTGGCTGCCCATTCCCTCCAAGGCAGGTGAAAGGGCTCGACAGGCGGTGGCCAGTGTGGCTGCCCATCCCGTCCACGGGAGGCGGAAGGGCTCAACAGCCAGGGGCCAGTGTGGCTGCCCATCCCCGCCGAGGCAGGCGGAAGGGCTCCAGATGTAAGCCAATGGCTGGCCGGGGGGAACAGCCATTGACCCAACCGGCAGAGTCCTTCAGCCTGCTTGGTATGGAAGGGCACCCATTGGTCATCGCTGATAGAGTCCTTCCTCCTGCCTTGGTAGGGAAGGACACCCGTTGGTCACCGCTGGCAGAGTCCTCCAGCCTGCCTCAGAAGGGAAGGCCACCCGTTGGTCACTGCTGACAGAGTCCTTCCTCCTGCCTCGGTAGGGAAGGGCACCCGTTGGTCACAAGCGACTGCCAGTGTGGGTGCCCATCCCTGCCAAGGCAAGCGGAATGGTTAGACAGGCGGAGCCCAGTGTGGCTGCCCATTGCCCATCCCCCGCCGAGGCAGGCGGAAGGGCTTGACCGCGTGAGGCCAAGAGCGGCTGCCCACATCCCCACCGAGGCAGGCAGAAGGGTTTTGACCGGTGGAGGCCAGAGTGGCTGTCCATCCCCGCCGAGGCAGGCAGAAGGCTTGACTGATGGAGGCCAGAGCGGCTGTCCATCCCCGCCGAGGGCCGGTTGGAAGGGCCGACCGGCGGAGGCCAGAGAGCGGCTGCCCCAATTCCCCAAGAGGCAGAAGGAAGGGTTCGACCGGCGGGAAGGCCAGAGCGGCTGCCCATCCCCACCGAGGCAGGCGGAAGGGTTCGACCGGCGAAGGCCAGTGTGGCTGCCCATCCCCACCGAGGCAGGCGGAAGGGTTCGACCGGCGAAGGCCAGTGTGGCTGCCATCCCCGCCGAGGCAGGCGGCAGGTTCCATCCCCGACCAGTGGAGGAGGCCAGAGTGGCTGCCATTCCCCGCCGCAGGAGGCGGAAGGTCTCGACCAGCGGAGGCCAGAGTTGCTGCCCAAACCCTCCGAGGCAGGCGGAAGGTCTCGACCGGCGGAGGCCAGAGTGGCTGCCCATCCCCGCCGAGGCAGGTGGAAGGTCTCGACCAGCGGAGGCCAGAGTGGCTGCCCATCCCTGCCGAGGCAGGCGGAAGGTCTCGACCGGCGGAGGCCAGAGTGGCTGCCCATCCCTGCCGGGGCAGGCGGAAGGTCTCAACCAGTGGAGGCCAGAGTGGCTGCCCATCCCCGCCGATGCAGGCGGAAGGTCTCGACCGGCGGAGGCCAGAGTGGCTGCCCATCATAGCCAAGGCAGATGGAAGGGCTCGACCGGCGGAGGCCAGAGCGGCTGCCCATTCCCGCCGAGGCAGGCGGAAGGGCTTAACCGGCAGAGGCCAGAGTGGCTGCCCATCCCCGCCGAGGCAGGCGGAAGGGCTCGACCAGCGGAGGCCAGAGTGGCTGCCCATCCCCGCTGAGACAGGCAGAAGGGCTCGACCGGCGGAGGCCAGAGTGGCTGCCCATCCCCGCCGAGGCAGGCGGAAGGTCTCGACCAGCGGAGGCCAGAGTGGCTGCCCATCCCCGCCGATGCAGATGTAAGGGCTCGACCGGCGGAGGCCAGAGCGGCTGCCCATTCCCGCCGAGGCAGGCGGAAGGGCTTAACCGGCGGAGGCCAGAGTGGCTGCCCATCCCCGCCGAGGCAGGCGGAAGGGCTCGACCGGCGGAGGCCAGAGCGGCTGCCCATTCCCGCCGAGGCAGGCGGAAGCGCTTGACCGGTGGAGGCCAGAGTGGCTGCCCATCCCCGCCGAGGCAAGGCGGAAGGGCCCTTGACCGGCGGAGGCCAGAGTGGCTGCCCATCCCCGCCGAGGCAGGCGGAAGGGCTTGACCGGTGGAGGCCAGAGCGGCTGCCCATCCCACCGAGGCAGGCAGAAGGGTTTGACCGGTGGAGGCCAGAGCGGCTATCCATCCCCGCCGAGGCAGGCAGAAGGCTTGACCGGTGGAGGCCAGAGCGGCGGTCCATTCCCGCCGAGGCAGGCGGAAGGGCTCGACCGGCGGGGGCCAGAGTGGCTGCCCATCCCCACCGAGGCAGGCGGAAGGGTTCGACCGGCGAAGGCCAGTGTGGCTGCTCATCACCCAACCGAGGGCAGGCGGAAGGGTTCGACCAGCGAAGGCCAGTGTGGCTGTCCATTCCCACCGAGGCAGGCGGAAGGGTTCAACCAACGAAGGCCAGTGTGGCTGCCCATCCCCGCCGAGGCAGGCGGAAGGTCTCGACCAGCGGAGGCCAGAGTGGCTGCCCATCCCCAGCCGAGGCAGGGGGAAGGTCTCGACCAGCGGAGGCCGAGAGTTGCTGCCCATCCCCGCAGAGGTAGGCAGAAGGTCTCGACCGGTGGAGGCCAGAGTGGCTGCCCATCCCCGCCAGTGGCAGGCGGAAGGTCTCCGACCAGCGGAGGCCAGAGTGGCTGCCCATCCCCTGCCGAGGCAGGCAGAAATGGCAGGCGGAGGAAGGTCTCGACCAGCGAGGCCAGAGTGGCTGCCCATCCCCGCCGAGGCAGGCGGAAGGTCTCAACCAGTGGAGGCCAGAGTGGCTGCCCATCCCCGCCGAGGCAGGCGGAAGGTCTTGACCAGCGGAGGCCAGAGTGGCTGCCCATCCCTGCCGAGGCAGCGGAAGGGCATGACCAGCGGAGGCCAGAGTGGCTGCCCCATCCCCGCCGAGGCAGCGGAAAGGTATCGACCAGCGGATGCCAGAGTGGCTGCCCATCCCCGCCGAGGCAGGCGGAAGGTCTCGAACCGTGGAGCGAGGCCAGGGGAAGTGGCTGCCCTCATCCCCCCGCTCGAGGTCAGGCGGAAGGTGCTCTGCGACCAGCGGAGGCACCGATGTGGCTGCCCATCCCCGCCGAGGCAGGCGGAAGGTCTTGACCAGCGGAGGCCAGAGTGGCTGCCCATCCCCGCCGCGGAGGCGGGGGGAACCCCGGTCTGACCGGTGGAGGCCAGAGTGGCTGCCCATCCCCGCCGAAGCAGGCGGAAGGTCTCGACCAGCGGTGGCCAGTGTGGCTGCCCATACCCCGCCGAGGCAGGCGGAAGGTCTCGACCAGCGGAGGCCTAGAGTGGCTGCCCATCCCTGCCGAGGCAGGTGGAAGGTCTCGACTGGCAGAGGCCAGAGTGGCTGCCCATCCCCGCCGTGGCAGCCAGAAGGTCTCGACCAGCGGAGGCCAGTGTGGCTGCCCATCCCCACCAAGGCAGGTGGAAGGGCTCCACGATGTAAGCCAATGGCTGGCTGGGGAACCAGCCATTGACCCAAACCAGTTGAGTCCACCTTCAGCCTGCCTTGGTAGGGAAGGGCACCCATTGGTCACGCTGGCAAAGTCCTTCGGCCGGCCTCGGTAGGGAAGGGCACCCGTTGGTCACCGCTGGCAGAGTCTTCGGCCTTCCTCAGTAGGGAAGGGCACTCTTTGGTCACTGCTGGCAGAGTCCTTCGTCCTTCCTCAGTAGGGCAAGGTCACTCTTTGGTCACCGCTGGCAGAGTCCTTCGGCCTTCCTCGGTAGGGAAGGGCAACACCCGTTGGTCATCGCTGGCAGGAGTCATTCAGCCTTCCTCAGTAGGGAAGGGCACTTCTTTGGTCACCGCTGGCAGAGTCCTTCGGCCTTCCTTGGTAGGGAAGGGCACCGTTGGTCAGAGCGGCTGCCCATCCCGGCCGAGGGCAGGCGGAAGGTCTCGACCAGCGGAGGCCAGAGTTGCTGCCCATCCCCGCCGAGGCAGGCGGAAGGTCTACGACCGGCGGAGGCCAGAGTGGCTGCCATCCACGCCGAGGCAGGCGGAAGGTTCCTCGACCAGCGGAGGCCAGAGTGGCTGCCCATCCCTGCCGAGGCAGGCTGAAGATCTTGACCGGCGGAGGCCAGAGGTGGCTGCCATTCCCCGCCGAGGCAGGCGGAAGGTCTCGACCAGCGGAGGCCAGAGTGGCCTGCCCATCCCTGCCGAGGCAGGCGGAAGGTCTCAAACCGGGTGGAGGCCAGAGTGGCTGCCCATCCCCGCCGAGGCAGGCGGAAGGTCTCGACAGTGGAGGCCAGAGTGGCTGCCCATCCCCGCCGAGGCAGGCGGAAGGGCTTGACCGGCGGAGGCAAGAGTGGCTGCCCATCCCCGCCGAGGCAGGCGGAAGGTCGCGACCAGCGGAGGCCCAGAGTGGCTGCCCATCCCCGCCGAGGCAGGTGGAAGGTAGGTCTCGACCGGCGGAGGCCAGAGTGGCTGCCCATCCCCGCCGAGGCAGGCGGAAGGTCTCGACCAGCGGAGGCCAGAGTGGCTGCCCATCCCCGCCGAGGCAGGCGGAAGTAACTCGAACCGGCGGAGGCCAGAGTGGCTGCCCATCCCCGCCGTGGCAGCCAGAAGGTCTCGACCAGCGGAGGCCAGAGTGGCTGCCCATCCCCGCCAAGGCAGGCGGAAGGGTTCAACCGGCGGAGGCCAGTGTGGCTGCCCATCCCCACCAAGGCAGGTGGAAGGGCTCCACAGATGTAAGCCAATGGCTGGCTGGTGGGAACCAGCCATTGACCCAAACCAGTTGAGTCCTTCAGCCTGCCTTGGTAGGGAAGGGCACCCATTGGTCAACCGCTGGCAAAGTCCTTCGGCCGGACCTCGGTAGGGAAGGGCACCCGTGGCACCGCTGGCAGAGTCCTTCGGCCTTCCGGGCTCAGTAGGGAAGGGCACTCTTTGGTCACCGCTGGCAGAGTCCTTCGGCCTTCCTCAGTAGGGAAGGGCACCTCTTTTTGGTCATCGCTGGCAGAGTCCTTCGGCCTTCCTTGGTAGGGAAGGGCACCCGTTGGTCAGAGCGGCTACCCCAACCCCGCCGAGGCAGGCGGAAAGTCTCGACCAGCAGAGGCCAGAGTGGCTGCCCATCCCCGCCGAGGAGGCAGGCGGAAGGTCTCGACCAGCGGAGGCCAGAGTGGCTGCCCATCCCTGCCGAGGCAGGCTGAAGGTCTCGACCGGCGGAGGCCAGAGTGGCTGCCATCCCCGCCGAGGCAGGCGGAAGGTCTCAAACGGTGGAGGGCCAGAGTGCTGCCCATCCCCGCCGAGGCAGGCAAGGTGGAAGTCTCGACCAGCGGAGGCCAGAGTGGCTGCCCATCCCGCCGAGGCAGGCGAAAGGTCCTCGACTGGCGGAGGCCAGTGTGGCTGCCATCCCCGTCGAGGCAGGCAGAATGTCTCGACCAGCGGAGGCCAGAGTGGCTGCCATCCCCGCCGAGGCAGGCGGAAGGTCTCGTCCAGCGGAGGCCAGAGTGGCTGCCCATCCCCGCCTAGGCAGGTGGAAGGTCTCGAACCGGCGGAGGCCAGAGTGGCTGCCCATCCCCGCCGAGGCAGGCGGAAGGTCTCGACCAGCGGAGGCCAGAGTGGCTGCCCATCCCCGCCGAGGCAGGCGGAAGGTCTCAACCGGTGGAGGCCAGAGTGGCTGCCCATCCCCGCCGAGGCAGGCGGAAGGTCTCGACCAGCGGAGGCCAGAGTGGCTGCCCATCCCCGTTGAGGCAGGCGGAAGGGCTTGACCGGCGGAGGCCAGAGTGGTCTGCCCCATCCCCGCCGAGGCAGGCGGAAGGTCTCGACCGGCGGAGGCCAGAGTGGCTGCCCATCCCCGTCGAGGCAGGCGGAATGTCTCGACCAGCGGAGGCCAGAGTGGGCTGCCCATCCCCGCGAGGCAGGCGGAAGGTCTCGACCAGGGAGGCCAGAGTGGCTGCCCATCCCCGCCGAGGCAGGCGGAAGGTCTCGACCGGCGGAGGCCAGAGTGGCTGCCCATCCCCGCCGAGGCAGGCGGAAGGTCTCGACCAGCGGTGGCCAGTGTGGCTGTCCATCCCCGCCGGGTTGGCAGCCAGAAGGTCTCGACCAGCGGAGGCCAGAGTGGCGCCCATCCCCGCCAAGGCAGGCGGAAGGGTTCAACTGGCGGAGGCCAGTGTGGCTGCCCATCCCCCCACAACCAAGGCACGCGGAAGGGCTCACAGATGTAAGCCAATGGCTGGCTGGGGGGAAACCAGCCAGTGACCCACAAGTAGAGTCCTTCAGCCTGGTGCCTTGGGTAGTAGCCACCCGTGGTCCAACCCGATTGGCAGAGTCCTCGCCTTCCTTGGTAGGGAAGGGCACCCGTTGGTCACCGATGGCAGAGTCCTTCAGCCTGCTTGGTAGGGAAGGCACCCTGGTCAGTGGCAGAGTCCTTCGGTCTTCTCGGTAGGGAAGGGCACCCTTAGTTTGGTCAACCACTGGCAGAGTCCTTCGCCTTCCTCGGTAGGGAAGGGCACCTTAGGTCACCGCTGGCAGATCCTTCAGCCTCCTTGGAGGGAAGGGCACCCGTTGTCACGGCTGGCAGAGTCCTTCGGGCCTTCCTCGGTAGGGAAGGGCACCTGTTGGTCACCGCTGGCAGAGTCCTTCGGCCTTCCTCGGCAGGGAAGGGCACCCTTTGGTCACCGCTGGCAGAGTCCTCGGTCGTCCTCGGTAGGGAAGGGCACCCGTTGGTCACCGCTGGCTGAGTTCTTCGGTCTCCTCGGTCGGGGGAAGGGAAGGGCACCCGTTGGTCACCGCTGGCAGAGTCCTTCGGTCTTGGCTCGGTAGGAAGGGCACCCGTGGTCACCGCTGGCTAAGTCCTTCGGCCTTCCTCGGCAGGAAAGGGCACCCGTTGGTCACCGCTGGCAGAGTCCTTCGGTCTTCCTCGGTAGGGAAGGGCACCCCGTTGGTTCACCGCTGGCTGATCCTTCGGCCTTCCTCGGCAGGGAAGGGCTCCCATTGGTCAGGGCCGCTGGCAGAGTCCTTTCGGCCATTCCTCAGTAGGGAAAAGGCACCTGTTGGTCACCGCTGGCAGAGTCCTTCGGCCTTCCTTCATAGGGAAAGGCACCTGTGGTAGGGCGCTGGCAAAGGAGTCCTCGGTCCTTCCTCGTAGGGAAAGGCACGTTTGGTCTCCGCTGGCAGAGTCCTTCGTCCTTCCTCAGTAGGGAAGGGCACCTGTTGGTCACCGCTGGCAGAGTCCTTCGGCCTTCCTCAGTAGGGAAGGGCACCTGTTGGTCACCGCTGGCAGAGTCCTTCGGCCTTCCTCAGTAGGGAAGGGCACCCGTTGGTCACCGCTGGCAGAGTCCTTCGTCCTTCCTCAGTAGGGAAAGGCACCTGTTGGTCACTGCTGGCAGAGTCCTTCGGCCTTCCTCAGTAGGGAAAGGCACCTGTTGGTCACCGCTGGCAGAGTCCTTCGGCCTTCCTCAGTAGGGGAGGGCACCCTTTTGTCACCGCTGGCAGAGTCCTTCGTCCTTCCTCGGTAGGGAAGGGCACCTATTGGTCTACGCTGGCAGAGTCCGTCCTCCTGGCCCTGTGGTGAAGGGCACCCATTGGTACCCACTAACAGAGTCTGTTTATCTGGCTCGGAGGGGAAGCGATGCCTTTTTCCCATGCTGTTGCCCCAGTGGGAAGGGCAAATATTATCCCCCACTGCACTGAGGCAGGTGGAAGATCACACCCTGCAGTGGTCAGACTTGCACCCTTTCTCACTGCGACAGGTAGATGGAGTCCATCAATGGAAACCAACAGTTGATCCGGGGGAACCAGCTGTTGGTCCCACTGTTTGGAGTCCGCCAGTGGAAGTCAATGGCTGGTTGGGGGAACCAGGCATTGTCCACATCTGGTGGAGTCCATCAGTGTGGAGTCAATGGTGGTTGGTTTGGGGGGAACCAGCCATTGGTCCCACTGGTGGAGTCCATCTGCCCGCCTTGGTGGGGAAGGGCACTTCCTGGCATCTGTTGGTGTAGTCTGTCCACCTGCCTTGGTGGGGAATGACAGGCATTGTCACCAGACAGCCAAGTCCAGGACCGCTCGTTCGTACCTGATCACCATCTGTTTCCTCCGCGCTGGACATGATTCCTTGTAACCTTGTGACGGGCTCGTTCTTTTCGAGCCTGTTTCATTTGGCTCTTTTGCTCCTTCGTCTTCTTCCGGCATTTTTTCACTTGCCGGTTTGGTGGCCTCATCTTCTGTAGTCCCGGAATTCGTTTCCTGGGTAGGCCTGGAATCCGCCATACATACTCTTGAGCCTGAGTCTTAGCTTTAGACTTTTTATGGTCTTCTGGGTTCTTCTCATCCTTCTCCTCATGTTCTGAGTCCTCCTCTTCTTGTTCTTCTGAGTCCTCCTCATCCTGCTCAGAGTCCTCATCCTCTTCTTCTGAGTCATCTTCATCCTCTTCTTCTGAGTCGTACTCATCCTCTTCTTCTGAGTCGTACTCATCCTCTTCTTCTGAGTCATACTCATCCTCTTCTCTGAGTCCTCCTCAACCTCCTCTTCGTGTCATCCTCATCTTTCTGGGGCTTCCCAATAATTTGATTCTTCACTGCCATGGTGTGATTCGTTGTTGTCTTCCATTTCTACTATGTCCTCAATTATTGAATTTTCTATAACTCCTGATTCTCTGGCGAGTAATTCAGGTTCGGATTTCACAGTCATATCATCTTCAGTCTGTCCTTGCTGCCTCTTTCTCCTGTTTCTCCGTTTTTTTCCTTTCTTCTCCTCCTCTATCCATTCTAATTCCAATTGTTCCACATCATAGATAATGTTAATGGGATTGGCAATGGATATTTGGGCCATTTCCACATCGTCCTTCCCAGCAGGTAGAGGTTCGTCCTCATCTGAAAGGTTTGGACTTCTAGATCTTCCTACTGGTTCACCTTCTTCAGGTAACCAATCCACTTCAGGTATGGCAGCTGCTTCTGAAATAACTGTGTTTTTTTCCTCAAGACGCTGTCTTTCCTGCCTCTTTCTGCGTCTATTTTTCTTTGCTTTCCCTTTCTTCTCTTTGAGGCATTCCCTTTCCACATTCTCCCACTTCATCAGTAAAGTGAAGGGATTCTCAGCAGAAGGTTCGATGAAATCGTTTTCTTCTTCTCCAACAGGTAGTGATATGTCCTCATCGACTGGAGGTCTCTCACAACTTCTCTCTCTTACCTGGGGTTCATCTTCTTCAGGTAACCCATCACATTCAGGTATGGCAGCGCTTCTGAGAACCCTTCGTCTAACACTGGACTTGGCTCGTTTTGAATAAGCTTCCTACCCCTTTGTCCATTCAAGTCCTCTTCTTTTTCTTTGTGACGGGTGGACTCTTCCTTTGCCACCAGTTCGTGTAATTTCTCACTGATTTCCATTAGAGTAGATTTTTTATGACGGAAGAACTCTTCCTTTGCCTCCAGTTCGTCTTCTCTTGCGTGTAATTTCTCACTGATTTCCATTAGAGAAGATTCTTGGTGACGGATGAACTTCTTTCCTTTGCCACCAGTTCGTACTCTTGCGTGTAATTTCTCATTGATTTCCATTAGAGAAGATTCTTGGTGACGGATGGACTCTTCCTTTGCCACCAGTTCGTCTTCTCTTGCGTGTAATTTCTCATTGATTTCCATTAGAGAAGATTCTTGGTGACGGAAGGACTCTTCCTTTGCCACCAGTTCGTCTTCTCTTGCGTGTAATTTTTCTTTGATTTCCATTAGAGAAGATTCTTGGTGACGGATGGACTTTTCCTTTGCCACCAGTTCGTCTTCTCTTGCGTGTAATTTCTCATTGATTTCCATTAGAGAAGATTCTTGGTGACGGATGGACTCTTCCTTTGCCACTAGTTCGTCTTCTCTCAATTGCAATTTCTCTTCGAATTTCAACAGATTTTATTCTGTGTTTCGATTACAGCCTCTTCTTGCTTGTAATTCTTCATCGCACTTCATCACCATTCTTTCCAATCTCAGAACAGCTTCCTCTTTACCTCGCAACTTTTTGTCTAATTGCAGAAGGTCTTTTTCTTTATCGAGGACAGCTCTTTCCCTCTTCTTCATCTCATTCTCCAGTTCATCTTCTTTCTTCTTTATCAACAGGTCCTTTTCCCTGAGACGACGTTGTAAAGATTCATTCTGAGCCTCTGCTTCTTTCAAGCGGTGGTCTGCTCTTCGCTGCTGGTCTAAAGCCATCTGCATGGTATTCTTTGTAGCCGCATTTTCATTGTCTTTCTGCCGAAAGCTCAGTTCATATTCGTATTCCATTGCCATTATGTCGTCCTTCAGAATCAGGACTTCCTCTTGCGCCTCTTCTAAAGCCATCTGCATGGCATTCTTTGTAGCCGCATTTTCATTGTCTTTCTGCCGTAACTTCAGTTCATATTCGTATTCCATTGCCATTATATCGTCCTTCAGAATCAGGACTTCCTCTTGTGCTTCTTCCAATAAATTTTCCATTCTGTATCCGTGACTGGCAGCCTCTCTTAGCTCTTCCTGTAACTGCTCCTTTTCCCCCAGCAGTTCCTCATGAAGGCGTAAGATGTCTGCTAATTTGGATTGTTCAATGTCATCGCCTGGTTCGTCCTCAGGTTCTGGTTGTCCAAGATCAACCTGAGTTTCGGCGTTCCTCTTGTCCGTTTCCTGGTGTTCGTCGACATTTCGTTCGATTTCAGGTTCCGCTTGGCCCAGATGTTCTAGAGACACCTGGGTTTCCGCGTTCCTCTTGTCCGCTGCGTGGTCTTCGTCCGCATCCTCAATATCCTTTCCAAAACTATTGCATTTTCTGTAGACGAGCCAACCTAGGCGTCCACCAACAACAAGACCGGTGGCAGCAATGCCTGCCGCCATTGGGGAGTTCCACGGTCCGTTCACGTCATTTATGCAATCGTCGTATAAATTTGTAAGGTCATATTTCTGTCCCTCGGCACCAAGTGACGTCTTAAGAGCGTCGAACGCCGAGGTATAAATAGAGTTAACAATAGCTGCCAACAAAGCACAACCAAATGTCACTAAAGCGTTCATTTTTGTTGTATGACTATAGAGCTGCTTGCTCTTCCCTTAGTTTTCATATCTGCCACGGCCGTAATTTTGGAATTCCCAGGAATCCGGAGGCTCCGACAGTCATTCTGGAGAAGCAAAGACTTCAGCGTTCGGAGCTTCGGAGCGCCCTTTCCGGGATTGTCTTCAGAATTCAGAGCCTCCATCAGTTCTTCAGGCTGATCAAGGTCTTCTTCAGTTTCCTTGCCAGGATCGACTTCAGAAAGATCTTCGAAGTGAATATCAGTATCTCGTCAAAGAGAAATGTATCCCCGGATTTCGCTTCCTCTGAAGACTTGAAGTCCTTCAAGTTGTGGTGGTTTGTTGAAGCATAATTTATTGATGATGTCTTACTGTGGAATATATCTTTACATTTTTTCTAATAACTGATCTTTTCTGTTACTTCTCTCACACGAATATAATAATAATTTTCTGAGCTGAGTAGTTATATGCTTTTCAAATTTTTTTTTGGAAATTGAGGCATTCTCTCTTAAATAATAATAATAATAATAATAATAATAATAATAATAATAATAATAATAATAATAATAATAATAATAATAATAATAAAATAATAATAATAATACTAATAATAATAATGCTTAATTGAATGAATCTATGGCTATAGTAAACTACAAAATTTAAGTGGTTTGTGCTTTTAACTTTATATACTGAAGGACTTAAGAATTTTAAAGTGAATTCAAAAAATATCTGGCTTGCTTCTAAATGTTGAAGGGGGGAAGTAAAGGGGGGAGGGGGGGATATTAGTTTGCATGCAGTCAGTTTTGTATTTTAAAACGCCTAGACTTACGAAACAAAGGAAACGTACAAGGATTTAGCAGAGGTCGTTGTACCAAGAAAACCAGAGCAAATATTTGATAAAAATCGAAGGTTTAATAACTGACTCGCCAAAACTGACTAACCAAAACC
This sequence comes from Macrobrachium nipponense, assembly GCF_015104395.2. Lineage (NCBI taxonomy): Eukaryota > Metazoa > Arthropoda > Malacostraca > Decapoda > Palaemonidae > Macrobrachium > Macrobrachium nipponense. Next base: position 57,619,988 of record NC_087211.1, read on the forward strand.
TGAGGATGTTATAAAGTGTGCCCAGGGTTGGCAATTGACGTGGTGTACACAAGGCAATGGTGGTAAAACGTAGATTTGAGGGTTTACTTTGAGGTTTGATAAATGAAGAAAACGCCTGGTAGCTAAAATTCCATAAGATTTAAGCCCCTCCCACACGACGGGCAAATGGCGGCTGGCAGAAGTGGTTACCAATTTTGCGAGTGGATGGCGATCACGAGTGTGGTCAAAGTCCTAGGTTCGCCTAACTGTGACTGCTGCCTCCCTTGGACTGTCTGATCTGGTAACGCTGTTGAAAACCGAGAGAATTACGGCAAATCAAAGCCCGTCGTGTCCAGGATCGTGTGGGTCCTGATCGTGTCTTTAACCCGACATGTATCATATTCCACTTTTGCTTCGTGTTTAGTAAGAGTCCAATGGAAATTTTTTTATTTGTTTTAACCCGGTATGCATCCACTTTTTTTGGCGTGTTATGACCCTTAAAAAAAGCGAATTTTCCCTGTGACTTGATTACCAGCCACCATGTGATAGTTTTTCGTAGACAAAATTGTGATTTTCTGAATTTATTTATTTATTTTTTTTTTTTTTTTTACCGGCCACATCGATAGAACCCCATTTAAGTTTAAATTGGGGGTTATCTCCTCACCCCCGGTAAACCTTCCTTTAAAACCGTTTCATTAAATTGCCACATTATTTTCTTAAGTTTTTCTCTGCGTTGAAGTAAGACATGATTTCATCTGTTCACTACAGCCCATTCTTATTCTTTTTTTTAAATATCGGCTAATATGAGCGCTACCTCCAAACGGTAGATCCTCTAGTAGTATGGCAAACTAACATAAAGGGGTGATGAGTACCTGGATGGAAGACGGAAATGCCACTAACTCAAGATAATTCACAAATTTCATTTCCCTCACGAAAACAATTAATAACTTTCTTTTGGAAAGAAAAATTATATACTGTGAGTTAGCTCTGTTGACTAAATCATTTAGACTATGGGTTAATGGGGCGATTCTGCCACTTATCATCTACTTTAAACTGTCATGTTGACTTATTTTGGCTGTTTTCTGTTTTTTATCAGACTGCAATAAAGGAAGCTTACTTAACTCCGAAATGGCACCATAATCAGAATTATACTGCGAAAAAATTTTAAAAGTGAGCGATCAGAGAAAACTACAGACGATTTAGAGAGAGCCGCCTACAACCTCAGAGTTTTAATCATTCTTATTTGTACATATGTGCTGTATAAAATACTCTTACTACCGTCTGGCGCGCGTAAATTCAGAGTTGACGAAAATGAAAATTTCCAGCAATATTAATCAGTAGGGTATCTGTGTACAATACACTAGTGCTCACGGGAACAAACTTATAGGACAGGATCTCGTACAACGCTTACAATAATGGAATAAAAACCGGGATTTTCGTCATATGCCGAGATCCGTTCTACCAAGCCTTTAAACATACGGCCGTTATTCCTTTCCCAACAGAAGCTTATCACTGGACCATGGCTATTAATGTAGTCGGTAATTAAACTCGATATTTTGACAAAAATAGCCATCCAGTCCAGTTTAGTTGAAATTATTCAGCACGCTTAACTTTAAGTCTTAGGAATCCAACAAACTCCTAAGCTTCATATATTAGTAGATTTATTTTACCAAATAATCTTTAAGTGATATAAAGGTAGAATTGTTGCAACTTCATGAAATGAGGCCGCAATGTAATGTAAGTTGTCTCATGATGTCAAAATTCAATCTGGCTTTTCACAGGCGTGATGACCGTAGTCAAATAATAAAAACGAAGAACACTAAATTTGGTAAGTTAATGTAGTTTACCTGAAAAGCTGCAATATAATAACATAAGTTGAAGTAGCTTGTTTGACATTATACTACTATATTATTTATAAAATAAAAAATAAAAACTTGAACAAGTTAATGTAGCTTGCTTGACATCGTTCTATTATTACGAAATAAAAAAGATTGGCTATAGATTACAGAAGTCAAAGTAGTTCTTCGATATTATTCTACTACATTATTTCACAAAATACAATGAAAACTATAAAATACAGACAATGAAAACATGATAAGTTAATGCAACTTCTTGACATAGTTTATCATTGCATAATAATAAAAGCAATATAATTACATAAGTAGCTTGTTTGGTATTATTCTACTTTTTTGTTATAAAAAACAGAAATTGAAAGCTTGATAAGTTAATTATCTTACTTGACATCGTTCCATCATTACATAATAAAACAGTTGTAATGTAATTACAAAGGTAGCAATATTCTACTTTGTGATAAAAAAAGAGGAAAAAGCTTGAGTAAGGTAAAATGTAGCCTGCTTGGCTTTTGAAATTCGTTCCATTGGATTGCATAATCAACAAAGAGAATCTTCTTCCAGATACCAAGTTAAAAGTAAAATGGTAATTTACCAAAGGATGAGACGCAAAAGAGGCGGCAATAATGATTGAGATTGGCACTAGGTATTGGAAGGACAATTTATTTGCATATTCTATACCCGAAGCGCATCATCCGGACAGTGCTCGTTGGGAAACCAACGCCTCTAGAATACTGACATTTGATTATGAACTTGTATGGATTTAACTTAACACCTTATGCAGTCTAAATCTACCATTTCCAATGAGAAATTATCCTCTCTCTCTCTCCTCTCTCTCTCCTCTATCTCTCTCTCTCTCCTCCTCCTAAATATGGAATAATGGTATAATGTAGGATTAATATAATATTAAGAGATAATCTATATTGAATATATATCTATATATATATATTAGATATATATATTGTATATATTATATAATATCTCGATAATATATATATATGATATATTAACTAAATCACATTGTTCCGTGATTCATATACATATATCGAGCTACAATTGTCCCTTTAATATCTAATTCGCTCTACCTCGGAACTAAATATCATTTCCATTATATCGCCTAACCGGAAGGGGAATTTTTTCTCGATAATAGACTTGACCTGGACCGGGGCGCGAACCCACGGAGCCTTTCAAATCCAGGAACGTCCAGTGAAGCTTTTACCTTACTACACCACCTCGTTGCGGGGTGGTTGTAGTAGGTAAAAGCTTTCACTGACGGTTGTTCCGGATTTGCAAAGGGCTCCGTGGGTTTGCGCCCCGGTCCAGGCAAGTTATTATTGAGGAAAAAATTACCCCTTGCGGTTGAAAAGCATATATGGAAAAAATATATTAATCCGAGGTTAGAGCGAAAATTAGATATAAAGGTGACATTGGTAGCTCGATATATCTATCTATAATATATATATAGTATATATATATATATATGACCATAGATAATTATATATATCGATATAGTATTATATATAGTTACTATGTGGATATGTAGTTGAATTATATAATAATATTATATATATATATTATAATATAATATCATATCTATATATTATATATATATATATTATATATATATATATTATATATAATAATATATGTATATATATATATATCTATTATATATATATATATCTTATTATACGTATATTATTAAATATATATACATATATATATGATATTTACTATTTTATAATATATGATATATATATAGTATGTATATATTTATATTATAATTATTAGATATTATATTATATATATAATATAATTATCTATATATATAGTAGTATATACATATTAGTTATGATACCACCATACAACAGTTATTGCACCACAAAGCTTAGGCTAGATAGTAGGTGTATGGAAATTTCGTTTAAACCTTTCAATACCACTTTGTCTACTATGTTTGATATTATCATGATACATTTAGAGTATATGGGTGTATATGGTATGATATAATATATATAATATCAATATATACTATGTATATATAGTATAATATATTGATATGTATATAATGGGTATAATATAAATAATACGAATAGGATCTGTGATAATATATTGATATGGTATATATGTTCATATAGATATATAAACACACACACCAACACCAAACATATATATATAAATATATATATATATATAGTAGTATAGATTATACAATGTGGATATATAATCTATATATAATATGATATATAGTATGATTAGATATATATATATTATAACTGTGATATATAGTTTATATATATATATATATTAAATATGTCGATTTATATATATATATATATATATATATAATATATATTATATAAGCTATATATACACTATATTTATATTAATATATTATAAGTAATATATCTAATTATATATAGATATATATATATATATTTAATATATGTGCTACTTTCAAAAACGCATATATCCCACTCTTTGACTGTATAAAAATGTCATATGTAGAGTTTTGCAACATTTTTTCATTTAGATTCCTTAGCTAGGATGTTTAAAATGTGTGATCAGATTTTGCATAAACCATAATGTAAAAAGAGTATATAATGTAGAATGTAAAGAAAAAGGAGAGAATTATCTTTGTTCGTTTTTGAAGCTAGAAACATGTTTCCCTATTATGTCCAATGACTTGGCGAATATATATAATTATATTATTAGCTAATATATATATATATATTATATATATCTATATATTAATAGTATATAATATATATATATATATAATATATATATATATATGATATATTAATATATATAATATATATATATATTATAATATATTAATAATATAATATATATATGTTGCTACTTTCAAAACGCAATATATCCCCTCTTTGTGACTGTAAAATAAAATGTCCATATGTAGAGTTTTGCCAACATTTTTTCATTTAGATTCCCTTAGCTAGGAATGTTAAAAAATGTGGTGATCAAGGATTTTTGCCATAAAACATAATGTAAAAAAAGAGTAATATAATGTCGGAATGTAAAGAAAAAGACGAGATTTATCTTTGTTCGTTTGAAGCTGAGGAAATGTTTTCCCTATTATGTTCAATGACTTGGCGATAAGGAGACCCTGAAGTTTCTGCTTTGCTTTCCTAACCTGGTTAACACGTTTGATTAGAGATCACCGTTGGTACTTTGGATTTCTGTCATCGCATCTGATAATGGAAACTTTGCTTCTATCGAATGGCGTTGTTTTTGTTGAGCTTAATTACGTTCGTGAACTCGTTTCATGCGTAGTACGTCTTTTGTCAAAACCACGTGCAGATTTCACGATTTGTTCAGTAAAGCTGCATCATAATAGAAGCTTCAGAAAGAATTGCATTCATCTTTCTCCATTGCCAAAAACGTTTTGTGCCATCTCCACAGGGTCCAGCTTGTCGTAAGGAAGAGTTTTGCATTGGTAACCTAAAACTGCAATAGTAGTTCAGACCTCCTCTCTCTCTCTCTCTCTCTCTCTCTCTCTCTTTCTCTCTCTCTCTCTCTTGCCTCACCATTAATTGAATTAAATTAAAGTAACGTAAATTGGTTACTCATAACTTGTAGATTTCAGATTTTATATTTCTTAGAGTTTTATTTAGTATAAGTTAGTGCTTTTTGTGGTGTAATCTGAACAAAACATGGGTTGTGTAAACGCACCCGCCTGTTTTTGTTGTAAAATTCGTGAAACGAGCTGACAGCAAGGTAAAGTGTTATATTTTTGTTTGAGTTAAGTTGCAAACTAATAACTAATGGTTACGATGGTTTAGAGAAACTAATAACTCCCTAATAGGGTTACAATGGTTTAGTGAAAAAATTTGCAATTTTTCTTTAACACATTGCAAAATGTTTGTGTTTTATTTCATTTGAAGTTTATTTTGTTTTTGTTTGGCATTTATTTCATTTTTGCTTATTTGAACGGTGTGTGTTTTCATTTGTTTATATTTCTGTGTGATTGGTGCTTTTTACAATTTGGTGTTTGTTTCCACATTTTGTCTGTGTTTTTCATTTGCATTCAAAACAATTAAAATTCAACTTAAGTTATTTTTCTTTACTTAATCGTTTCACAATTTATTGAAGTTGAAACACTTGTTGAATTAATTTGGGCAGTTTTTTTTAACTTAAAGGGAATTCTTTTCTTTTAAGTTTTAGTTGTTGTTTAGCACTTGCGAATTAATTTTCCAA
>NC_087211.1:57630030-57650030 GCF_015104395.2 Macrobrachium nipponense
ATACATACACACACACGCACAACACACACATATATATATACATACTACATATATATATATATATATATATATATATATATATATAACAGAACGTGGAAAAGGAAATATTGAATAAATAAAAAAAAAATGGTCAAGTTGCATATAAATGGTTGGACAGACCCACCAGAAGATGCCTTTGATGGAAACTTGGGCAATAATTGAAAATAATATCATAAGCGAAGAAATTTTTAAATGTGCGGGAATTGGTAATTTTCAGAAATAGATCTAGTTAGTCGAATTCTTTCCAAAATCAGGCATAATTTAGAACGCAATCACCTTGTTGGCTCTTTAGTGGATGACTCCAGGTTCCTTCCGACGAGAGAAGGTCTCGAAGCATTTTAGAATTGAAGTAAGGGACCAACAACCTGATTAACAGTACTTTTTTAAAATGTTGGTTTGTATGCATCGTTTCATTATATATATATATATATATATATATATATATATATATATATATATATATATATATATATATATATATATATATATATATATATATATATATATATATATATATATATATATATATATATGTATGTATGTATATATATATATATATTAAAACATAAACATACACATGCGTGAAAGCATACACACACACCCAACTCACATATATTCATACATATGCCTATACATACATACCATAAAAGAAATTCAACCAGAAATACCTTTCCTATCATCACCTAACTTAAATCTGAGCCGTCTAGGACAGCTGAATGAATGAAATCCCAATTGACCAATTACAGCAGATACAGCAACTAATGAGTAAATCCAAGGCTTTAGATCAGAGGTGTTTCTCCTATCCCGGAAACTCATAACCCAGGACCTTATTAATATGGAGATCGCCGCTTCCCCTTCCCCGGACATCAAAGGTCCCCTTTCCAAAATTAAGATGACGTCAGTTCTCGATGTCATTTCTGTTCTTTATCTGTGTTTAAACTGACGCTAGAGACGTACTGAGATATGAAAGGGCCCAGAGACTTCGCTCCAAGGAGAAGGACAGTTCTTATCATCACTGAGATACGGGAAAGGGTGGCACTTCATCTTAGTCAAAGGGATTTATGCGAAGAAGCTGATACAGACCATAGCGTTTCTGCATGCTATAAATAAGGCCTTATGCGTATAAGTTAGAGCGAAGGAATGTTTACAGACAATGGGTTATTTCTAAGTAGAACACGTCGTATTTCTGAGTGCTGCTCCTAAGAATAATTTATGTTTTGTGTGTTAAGAAATATCGTTGCGTGACTAGTGTTAAAAATATACTTATGTGTTAAAAGAAACTATTTCATTTTTAATGATTACAAATGAGGAATCATACATGAATGAAAAAAGTCACATTTCAAAGTGATGAAAATAAGAATGAATTCATCTAAGAGAATAGAGAGCACTGTAGTTCTGACTGTTGCAAATAATGAGTTTTGTATACAAAAGAAAGTATTGCCTTGCTGCGTGCAGAACGTAAGGCTTTACGTGTATAGCACTGTTTTCTGCGTTGCAAATAAATATTTACTATATAAGAGATAGCTTTTGCATAGCTAGAATTACTGAAAAGGATAATTGCGTATGAGAGAGTTTAGCATTTTAATTGTAACAAGATTCGTGAATAACGAGAGAAAGGAAGGCGAGGATATACATATATTCGTTACGAAGAGGGATTTATGTGAATAACAGAGAAGGTTGTATAGTATTGCAAATAGAATTTAACTCTTATTATTGTCAGACGTATATTTGTTTTAACTAGAAAGTTATATTCCATATGAATGGCTTGTTTAAAAAGAAATTACTTTGCCAGTAGCTGCCCTGTTCATCCTTAAATTCACAGGAAAAAAGTCACAAAAAACTCATCATTTTGGTTAGGAAAAAAGGTCATGGGAAAAAAAATTCATATTAATTTACAGTCTTTCGTTTATGTTTTTACAGTAATCTCCAACGGGCTTTTACTAAACACGCCGTAGATGTGGATACATACCGGGTAGAAACCATTGAGGGTCACTATCTAGGAAATATCAATGTGACTTTTTTTTTGTGTGCCTTTGGTTCTGAAATTTTTTTCCTGTGAATATTTTTACCTGTGACATTTTTACCTGGATTCGGGTCACGAGACAACTTCCGGGATTTTAACAGCCTCAGAAGACTGTCATTATATACACGCTACTTGTTACTAATAATTCAAAAGGTTAATAAATGAATGAAAATGTGCGAATCAATAAACCAGATAAGCAGAGTCAACAATTAACCGAAATGATGATATAAAAGCAAATGGGTAGTAGTATCAGTATGAGGAAAAAAATTATATATATTTATATATATATATATATATATATATATATATATATATATATATATATATATATATATATATATATATATATCTAAAACAGAGCATGAGCAATATTTTCCACAAGTACACCTTGCAGAAAAAAAAAAGTCAACACAATGACTCTGAATCCCAAAATATCAGTTCAACACAGTGACTGAATACCAAAAAATCAGACACGAAAAATGAATAGTGCCAACGCAGCAAAATTCCAAAATTTCACTTCATGCTAAAAGAGACAATACTAGGAAGACACACTTCCCTTTTGAAACTCCTAATGAGAGAGAGAGAGAGAGAGAGAGAGAGAGAGAGAGAGATGCGCATTTCCATCTATGCCTCCTCCATCCCTTTTTTTTCTTTTATTATTATTATTCTATTTATTCCCCTTTATCTTCTGTCATTCATTTTTCTTTCATCCCCCTATCGAGGCAATCCCCATGATTGGCCGCTGACGCTTCAAATCTGGCAGATTTTCCCGTCCTTTAAGGGACGGAACTTTCTTTGAAAATATTTCCTTTTTTTAAGTCTATTTATATTTTTCTTCTAGTTTTACCTCATTTTTACAAATTTTAGAGAAAGTATTTTTTTTCAATGAGATCAGTTATCAACTTCGATATTTTTTTTTATCTTTAGACACGGGGTTCTGAAAGCTTTCTCTGGTCGTGTTGCGAAAGTAATTAAGTTCTGACAATTTCAACTCTTCAACATTTTTAATCTTGTGTACGTTTTAAAAAAATAAATTCAGTTTCCTAAGGTTGCAAGAGTTATCAATAGCACCAGTAGCTGATATACATAATGGAAAACAATCTCTTTCCTAGTTCTGTAAGTAGGTCAGCAGCTCATTAAAAAAAGAGAGGGAGAAAAAAAAAACGTGCATCCTTCATTCAGGAAAAGGGTTATGAACGCCATGATTATTTTTTATTTAATTTTTTTTTTGTAGCAAAAGTCATCAACGGTATTAAAAGGATAAAGGAAATGTTACGCCTTATTTATGTCAGGATTTCATTCCACACAAAGGTCACTGTTCATCTGCACATTTGTTCAGACTTTTTATTGTCGTTTTCTCTGTACAAACTTTTGAAACAAGTAAACGTAGATGATAACTGTTTGTTTTGAAACTGTCTGACGTTGCAAATCTCAGGGTCACTGAACCCGAGGGCAGATGGTAGTATGGTTATCAATGGTGAGAGAAAGAGGATATTTTCCCTAAACGAAGAGAGAGAGAGAGAGAGAGAGAGAGAGAGAGAGCAGTATGTTATATAGAAATCTAAAGTGAGAAAGGGAGATTGATTCCCATTTCTGTTATTAAGGAGAGAGAGAGAGAGAGAGAGAGAGAGAGAGAGAGAGAACGTTTTAATTTTTGCTGTAGAGGATAACTCTGACAGAGAGATAAATTTTCATCATAAAAGAAAACAGAGAGAGAGAGAGAGAGAGAGAGAGAGAGAGAGAGAGAGAGATGTTATAATTACGGTCAGTGATCCCAGCGGAGATATCCCATAACCCAGCTTCCAGTTACCAAGTAGGAACCCAGGCGGGGTAAAAAAACGTTCCCAAATAATCCACCCAGTCATAAAGAGGACATAAACGCGGTCACGCCCAGTTGACAGAATCCTTTTAAAATAGAATTTCTACTTCCAGCTAATTGCTGTCGATGAATATAGGAAGAGGGGAAGGGGCAGAAGAGGGGAAGAAAGAAAGAGAGGGAAGGAAAGCAGTAACGGCCACAGATGGAGGATTGGGACAGGGGAATAGGGAAAGAAAGGAACATGTTTTATGAAATAATTTTTTTTTATAAAAATAAAAGAAGTTTTCCTCAAGTTGAATTTGCTTTTCGACAGGCAATCTGGGGGAAAATTGTGATAATTTGATTTTTAGTCATATCGTACAGAAATCAAAATCTTGAATGATAATAGAATTTTTTTTTTCTTTTTGATAAAAACTGTAATTATTATATTTCTCCTTTGGCCTAATGTACTTGCCAGTTTTATATTTAGTTTTTTTTCTTTAGTATCCTTGGTAGTAGAGCTGTTTGGGTTCATTTTCAGTGAAGCAACGTTTATGTGAAGAAGTCGAGTTAAATGATTGGGAACAGGAGCGTTCTTGGCAGAAATCTTTTCTCTAAGGTGGAAGATATACAATGAGTGATGATTTTCGCTTACATGGGGAGCAGCCCTACAAACTCCTTTGTTGTTGTTGTTTTTGTTGCTGTTCTTCTTGCTGTTGTTGTTCTCGTTGGTGGGGTCAGAAAAGGTCTATGGAAGAGCCTCAAAAGGCCTGAAAAAGGTGTTTCACGTTGAGTTCAAGATACAGGAATGTTGGGATGTGATATTTATGATTTATTCATCAGGATGAAAATGTAGAAAATAAATAATGCGCATGTTGAACAGTAAAGAAAAAGGATTTCTAATGAAATATAGCATACTTAAATTTAATTTTCGTTGGTGAATCAAGGCTCTAGTTGACAGTAGATTTTAGCACGTTTTAATTTATCTTAAAAGTTAGGGATACAATGTTTACAACTTACACGCGAGGAGAAAATCTTGCACACATCCCGAGTAAGCTGGAGGTCGGATCATGCTTGTTATGTCTTAACGACTAGAGTTCCATGCTTGTAGTAAGTTATTTTTTTGCAGTTGTTCTTGAGGTTGAGGTTACTCACAAGACATCGTGGAGACTTACACCTTTTGCGGTATTGTCATCCACAGCAGAACAGGGTATGAGGATTTGTGATTTGGTTTACAACTGAGGCAGTATCTGCCAGTGTCTGTTGAGATCGATGAGTAGTTTGTCAGGAATATGTATTCCTAAAGTACACTTATACTTGGATTATGTTTTACATATTCGAATAACAGTTTATTAAACTCAGATTCTATGGAATTCAATCTTACAGAAATTGTCATTAGTACTTGAAAATATTTAAGTTTAGTTAATAAGTTTTTTTCGTTTTTTTAGAACTCGCTTTTTAGAGAAGGCAAACATTTCTTGTCATTGTTGTTCATGTTGCGTTTTGGCAGATTTTAGTGAATCTAATAAGCCTTACAAAAGCTTTACCTTTGCTGTTTATGTAAATTGTATAATTTTTCATTATAAAGATATTCTCCTGAAATATTTTTTTAAATGTATTCGCCCTTATAATTGCCTTTAAATTATAACTTGAATATATGTTAGTCTTACTAATCAGTCTTATTCCGGTCTTTTGTATTAATCTTGATTTGTACATTTCTCGTAGGAATTACCTATAATGCCACAATTCTAATGAACTATTAATGACGACTTATGATAACTTGAAAATTTTATAGCTCAAATTCATATTTGTAGGACCTTTTGATGAGGAGAATATATGGTTCCTGAATGTCCATCACGCAGGACAGGGTCCAGGATGGACCAAGAGATGAACCTAATTGCTCGGATGGATATTCGTCTGAAGTAAGTCCAGTATTTAGTTAAGAGTGCTCACTCACCCTTTTTCCCCCATCACTTCAAGGGATGGGGGAACCTCCAACCCCCATCCTATGCAGTATATCTCTGGACATGCTACACAAGTCATGGGGGTCTCAAAGCAAGCCAACTACTAATACCACACTTGCTTTTCAAGTGGAATGTAATGTTTAATTAAGACTTGCAGTTGGTAGTCCGGTACTACTACGATAGGGTCTTCATTCTGAGATGCCTTAACAGGATAGCTATCAATCTATAGGTAAACTAGATTGCTTTTCACGTAATTTGAGTGTTAAGTTGGAATATCTTATACTTACATTGATATCTATAAATCTAAACTTAGCTTTTCTTTGGGTTAGGATTATGTTAGTAGTTTTAAAAAAATAATAGTTTTGGGGAAAGATGGACTTATACTTTGCAAGGATTAAGTGCATAGCTCACAACAAACTAATATTTTTATTACAAAAAGTGGTTAGGATTATAATATCCATTAGTTGTAAGTTTAGATTATTTATAAATGTGTAGCTTTTGTGATGAATTTAGCTCGTTTATAAATTTTGCTATTAAGTAGTACAAGTTCGATAGTTTGTGGATAAAATGTAATTGTATAAGTTGCCGGTAAATTGAGTTGGCAGAAAATTGAATAACTGACGTATACGTTGTGCAAGTGAATAAAGTAAGCTGTTGTTAAGTTCAGATTGATTAAAGCTGTTAATAGTTAAATATGTACCTCAGCCTCGTATCATTAATTGACTGACATTTTCTGCTCAAGACATCTGAATAGGTAATTTCCATTAATAGGTTTATCCCTAAAAGTAATCTAGGATTTAGTATTCAGGTATTCAGATTGTTTGATGCAAGTTAATGTGCGAAAATTTGCCATAGCAACTCCCAACACAGGTTTTAGTATTCAAATGGCTGGTTTCATGATAATGTGCAAAATGCAAAAATATACTTTATTACTTCCAGCCTAGGATATAGTACTTAGATTGTTTGATGTAATTTAATGTGAAAAAAGTTACCTGAATAACTGCCAAACTTGGATTTAGTATGCAGATTACTTGATGCAAGTTAAAGTCCAAAAGTATTTTTGATTAAATTCCAACCTTGGATATAGTACTCAGATTGTTTGATGCAATTTAATGTGCAAAAATTGGATTTAGTATTCAGATGGGTTGATTCAAGTTAAAGTCCAAATATATACTTGATTTACTTCCAACCTACGATTTAGTATTCAGACTGTTTGATGCAATTTAATGAGCAAAAATTTACCTGATTAACTGCCAAGCCAGGGTTTACTATTCAGATTGCTTTATGTAAGTTAATATGCAAAAATATACTTGATTAACTGCCAAACTTCCAAATTAGCATACTTTGTAGCCTTAAACAAAATGTGATGTGTGTTTTGTGGTGGTAGTTTGTAATGTTAGGATAAAAAAATTAGATACCTATGAATTTCCATAAGTTGACCAGCAACTGCATTTTATAACTTAAATAATCTAATGTATAATGTTGGGAGAAAATGGGAAACTTCTAGACTTAGATTATGCTGATGATATAATGTTGAATTGCGAGGGACCAGAAAAGATGCATAGAGAGTTGGATTGTCTAATGAGTCAAGGTCAGGAGGTTGGTATAGTTATTAGTAGTGGAAAAATGAAATCATGAATATGAATATTGAAAATGCACAAGTTTGTCTGATTAAAGGCATGGTTGTAAAGCAAGTGAATAAATTTGAATATTTAGGTACGTATTTAGATAAGGATGGTTCTCTAAGCACAGAATTTATGGAAAAATTTAACACGACTCATTAGGCAATCGGAATGCTTAAGATAAAAATATTTGGAATAAAAGCAATTTTTCTGTGCAAAAAAAATAAAAATTCATAAGGTAATGTTTAGGAGTATTTTGAATTATGGACGTGAGTCATGGTGCAGTACAGTGACTTCGGATAATAAATTCTTAGCATTTGAAAATAGGGCTCTCCCAAGAATATTAGGAATTAATTGGAGGGATAGGATATGAAATAACAGAATTAGAGAAGTACGGTCGATGAGTATGTTAGCTTCTCACGCTGGAAATGTCTAGGCCAACGGTTCCCAAACTTCAACATACCAAGGACCTCCAAATAAGACGAGTCTCAGCCGAGGACCCAAGCTAATCAAAAGTTATCATTACCATACCGGGAGATCCAGTACAACGCATTACATCCAATACTTGCACATTCCTGTACAAAATAAGTTTTACTTAAACATATAAAATGTGTTCTATATATTCTTATTGTTTTAAATTCAATGCAAAATGAAATTGGTGAAAACCAGGTTAATTTTTTTTTCTGGAGTTGAAAAAAATCTTAATTTTTTTTCATTGTGTCACAGACCCCTAGGTTCTTCTCCTGGACCCCAGTTTGGGAACCGCTGGTCTAAGCCATGTGTACAGAAGACAGGGAAGAGTACGAGATACACCAGGGTGGGTTGCCTTGGTAGAAGAGGTAGAGATAGGCCGAAGGAGACGTGGTTGAGCACAATGATGCGGAGAGCAGATGAGGGTTGAGATCTTGAGGAATTACCCCAGGACAGAATGTGGTGGCGTGAGTTCATCGATGCCCTATGCATCCCGTGGATGCCACAGGAAATGATCGATTGATTGATTGTGCCAAATATAGTTTTTGCTGCGATATTACTCCTTTTAATATTTATTTATTTTTAAAAATTCTAGGTTGCTATTTGTAATAATTCAATATTCTGAATTTTTCTCACAATTTTAACTTCCGAGGGATATTAATTTAAGCCATTATTCGTAACTTGTAGATTCCATGGATATTGCATTGCAAAACAAATTTCTATGACAGAGTGAACTTACTGGAACTATTCATAACGCGTCACTTCTCTATTATTGGTACGGTAAGATTTCAAGTGGTTGGATTTCTAAGAACTAAAAATTTTTGATACGGTAGTCTACCCAGTATGGTTTTTTTTACTAATAAGCCAATTATATTGAATTTAGCGACTAACATAAATATTTGGCAATAACGTAATTTAGGATCTAAAGTCTTAAACACATAAAAAAAAGTTTTTGGTGACTTTTAAACTTTCCTTCTGGTGTAAGCTGTTGTGAATTGTACAGAAGTTGGCCGTATTGTGCAATTCAGGAATAGTTGAAATTGTGTAATGTTAGTATGGTAAAATAAACCGTTGGAATCCAGACATTTTTCAGCCCCGTCATCAAACGTAAATTCTTATAATACCTTTTGTTTCATGAAAGAATATTTTTATATAGGCAAGAATTTGCGCATATAAAGTTTAGAGTGACTATTTAACTAAATACTTTTGCTTTAAAGTAACAGATCGTGAAATTTTAGAAGCATTTATCTGAAGTTAAATGGGAAATATTAGTAAATGGTCTTGGTTATTACATACAATGCATACGAGTATTTTCCTTAAAATGACCACTCATACCCAGGGTTGCCGTTTTGAGGAATTTCGTCTATTAGTGTGGCTTTCTGGTAATATCTGGCAACCCTCAGTGGCTTTTCCGACCACAGGCCACGGCACTGAAGAAAAAAATTCTTCACTTTGCCTGTTTATGCTTTATTATGAAAATAAAGATATAAAACATATCCTGCCTATTTATACAAATGAATTTTATTGAAATCCTTTATTTTTCTTCGTCAAAAATACTTTATATTAAGCTAGTGACGTGTAGTTTTCTAACATCACAGAAAATAATTCTACATCGGAAAATACGCATTCTAATCATTAAATCATAATTAATTAAAAAAAAAATCAGATGAACTGCCTATGGTAACACTGCTGAAAGCCAATGTTGTGAAGAAAAAACGGCACCACTGCTCATACCATGAGTATTAAGTTCAGGGTCATTAACGAACTTTATAGCTCACAAGTACAGTGCAAGGCTTCTGCTCCTTTTCTGTAATTGCAGGATTTGTTTGCTGTCTGAAAATGTATCCTGAGACTTCATTTGAAATTGTGATGAGGCTTCCCTTGTCAGTGAAGCATTGTCGGTGCAACTCGAGAATGTGATTCCAGCTTTGATTTTATTCAGGTGTGTTTATAATTCGCAATCTATATCAAATGAAAGGAGCTTGAATGTGTAATTTTCTATTCTGATATTGGATCTTTCCTGGATAGTAACCTCCAGGAAAGTCCGATGGGTCGTTACTAGGACTAATATTTCTTGGCGGTTATTATCTTTATGATATTTGCAGTCTTGTGTTTATGTTTTTACGGTAATCCCAACGGATTCGTACTAAATACGCCTCAAATGTGGATACCAAAGATTCTATAGAGTACACAAAGATACTCAACTCGAATTTATCCCATAAGAGGATGAGTACTAGTACCACGAAAGCCACCAAGCGGTTGTAATCTAATGCCGTCATTAAGGACGAGGCAGTGACGTCACATGAAACGTCAGGATCTACGTCACGAATGTAAAAACCACGCATTCACGATTTTCTCTTTATACCACGAGTTCAAGATTTTCTCTTTATACCATGTATCCAGAATTTTCAAATTTTCATCGCGTCTAGGATTTTCTCTCAATGCCATGCATCTAAGATTTTCTCTTCACACCTTGAAAGCCGGGCAGCACTACGAACACGATACAGTCGTATTTCTTATCGATTGCAACAATAATATTAATTTTTAACAGGTATGTTTTTGGTAAATTCAAAATTTGATCCACAAAAGTAAAAGTTTGGCTACATAAGCCGCAGCCAAAATATACCTTCCGAACACAGTATGTAAACAAATGACGCTATTCGACAATCATGTGGAAAATCGTGATCCCATTGGTTGGGAATTATGACGTCATGCTTTTTAATTTTGATTACAACCGCCAGTTGTCTCTACTGGCGCCGTGGTACGGCTCATATGGCTAGCTTTGGTATCTTTGTGTACTCTATAGAGTCTATAGTATCTTTGGTGGATACATACCGGGTTAAAACCCTTGGGCGTCACTATCTAGGAAAGATCCCAGATATTTACGGAACTAATACTTTGAGTAAATAAATAAATAAATAAACTTGACTTAAGGCAGTTCTGGTTTTTAAAGTTCAAAATGATTGAATGATCAGTTTTTAAGGAATGGGTTGCCCTTCATTTTTTCCTTGAGCAAAATTTTTCTGAAGGGTTGTGGAATTCTAATTTGAAGAGAATAAAAGGCATTTACCTCTTTAAGCCTCATTTTTTTCGTTAGTGGTAAATACTAGGTGTTCTTAACTCGTACGGCAACCTATTAACTGAGTTAAAAAAAAAAAAAAGCTGCTCTATTTGAATGGATCTGCTAAAATGACGGAGGCTCAAAAGTGAGTTTCTAGGGCGACAGTAAATAGTGTAATATTTACGTAAGGCTCTGGATATTTCCTTGATATAACTGTAATGAGATAAAACTAACTCAGTTACCATAGATTTTTATTTTATTTTATTTTTAAGGTCTAAACTTTTGGCCCCAAGTTGAATAACTTAAGAAAATGGTAGTTATAAATGCTTAGATGCAGATTAGGTTTAAGAACCTTTACCTTTTATTCATTAGAAAAAAAGCTGAAGGTGTACGATTGGGATAATAATAATAATGATAATAAAAAAAGGCTGAAGGTGAGGGTTTTCAGTTTGGGGAAAAATGCAGAAAATAAAGTCATCACTACTGAAATTGCACCTTAAAGGTAACGGATTGTCAAAACGCCAAGATGCGCAGGTAGAAAAATATATACTTCGTAATAAAGACAAAAAACAAAACGTTGGGTCTTTGATGACCCTATGAAAGTCTTGATTATTTATGAAAGTCTTGGTTATTTATGAAAGTCTTGATTATTTATGAAAGCTTTGATTATTTATGAGTCTTGATTATTTATGAAAGTCTTGATTATTTATGAAAGTCTTGATTATATATTAAAGTCTTGATTATTTTGAAAGTCTTGATTATTTATGAAAGTCTTGATTATTTATGAAAGCCTTGATTATTTATGAAAGTCTTGATCATTTATGAGTCTTGATTATTCATGAGTCTTGATTATTTGTGGGATGTCCGAACACTGACTGTATCTGCACAAAGATAATAGAGGTTGGGTTGTCCTCGTGTGTTAAACTGATCATTAATTAAGTTTAGTAGCAAAAAATGACAGTGAAATGGTAATTTGGTCAATAAGGGACCAATTCTGTATTGGTAAGAATTCTGTATAAATCCCATGGCACTGGTGCAGGAGTGATTATCAGATGAACGGGCATTCTTGTAGGATGAAGCATGAAGCGTAATGGGTGGTTACATTATTTTAGAGAGAGAGAGAGAAAAAAAAGAAAAGAAAAAGACCGTCATAACTAGATGCACTTTGCATAGTTCCTCGTTGGACGAGTGGATTTCGCGCTCGGCTACCAATCCGGTGATCCGAAGTTCGATTCTCGGCTCGGCCAACGCGGAACCAGAGGAATTTATTTCTGGTGATAGAAATTCATTTCTCGATATAATGTGGTTCGGATCCCACAATAAGCTGTAAGTCCCGTTGCTAGGTGACCAATTGGTTCATAGCCACGTAAAAATATCTAATCATTCGGGCCAGCCCTAGGAGAGCTGTTAATCTGCTCAGTGGTCTGGTAAAACTAAGATATACTTAGTAAGTTTGTTTCCTTTGATCAAAACAAAACTTTAACTTTGTTCCATTAAAAGCGAAATTAAACTCGACTAGAAATTATGTTATCTGCAGAAAATTTAATGTAGTAGTTATAGGAACTTTGGGAGGAGCTGTCTACTCTTGTAAAGCCAGCTCGACTAAAGGAAAAGGGAAGACGAAAGTTTTGAAAGTACTATGGAAGTGTTATTTTTTTTATTTTTTTTAATCGTTAGTAAGATTAGTGGAATATTTGTTTAATGTTAATGATCACCTAGAATGTTAATTCACGGCACACATATACAACCTAAGTGTTATTTACTGCACCTCCTTATAGTATATAGGTGAGTGTTACATTTGCTAAGAAATTAACCCTAGATAATCACCTGCATCCGGACCCTTGGCGAAACAACTGTAATAAAAAAATGGCACAATTCGTTTAGTTTCTTGTGGGAAAAATGTAGGAAATCAATCCCTAAACAGATCTTTTGTACCCATTCAATATGCTGCCCCCTTCAACACCTGTTATTTAGGAACTACTATAGAGTTGAGTATATCTTGGTTTAACCAGACCACTGAGCTGATTAACAGCTTTCCTAGGGCTGGTCTGAGGGATTAGATATTTTTACGTGGCTAGGAACCAATTGGTCACCTAGCAACGGGACCTACAGCTTATTGTGGGATCCGAACCACATTATATCTAGAAATGAACATCTATCACCAGAAATAAATTCCTCTGATTCCGCGTTGACCACCGGGCTGCGAATCGAACTTCGGACCACCGGATTGGTGGCCGAACGCGAAAACCACTCGTCCAACGATGAACTAGGAACTACTATAAGAAATATGATACCTGTGTAATCCGAGAAGGTTTTCCATAGATTAGAGATGCTAAAGAAATGATAATGGATGTCGATTGCTTTGAAGGTTAACTCGAGGAATGAAGGTCATAATTACACGATAATACAATGATGAATTTCAAACAAATCTCATTGAGAACTGACTATGAGCGACCTGTTCCCTCTGGAAAAGGCTGTGGAAGACAAGACGATACTCGTGCTCAACTGTTTGAAATGAGAAGACACGAATATGTCCATAAAACGGGTATATGGTCAACCACTACCAGAATCCTCTTTCCAAAATTGAAGTTGGATTAAGGCTATAGGAACTTGGGAAAAGAAATTCTCAATTTATTTTGTAAACTCAAGTCCTTTCAGGATGATAATAGTTTAAGGGTTTGAGGATGATAATGGTTTGAGAAACCAGATTCTTTAATTTTGTAAGGCCATTACCTCATTTAGCCTTCTTGGACTCTGTCGCAGTGAAACATATATGGAATCTATTGGTCACTTTTCTTTCATATATATATGTAAATTCCCTGAACTGCTCGAATTGTTCGCACTTTTGGGATACGCTTCTCATTACAAGGCCTGAGATATTGCGATTAGACATCAGGTTTTCGCTTACTCTGATAATAAGCCTAAAAACTACTTTGGTGTTGTTGTTGTTTTTGTTGTTCTTGTTGGGGAGGTATGAAAGGTGCAAATAAAGCCTAAAAAGGTTTGAAAAAGGTGTTTAACGTTGAGTTAAAGATACATGAATTTTAGGATTGGATATTTATGATTTATTTATTAGAATGAAAATCTAAAGAATATATGTACATTAACAGTAAGTAAAATTATTTTAATAAAAATAGTATTTATCTTAATTTTCGTTGGTAAAACAAGTCCCTATTTGACCGTAGATTTTAAAACATTTTAATTTACGTTGAAAGTTCGGAATATAAAATTTACAACTTATGCATGAGGGGAAAATCTTGCATGTGTATCGAGTAAGCTGGAGGTCGGATCACGCCTTGTTTTTAGTGACAAGCTTGTCCAATTAATGTGAAGAATTCGAGAGGCGCAAAAGGCATTGTGGTCATTACAACCAGATACAGGAGACATCTGTCTTTCTCCCCTTGACATTTTATTTCTGGAATTATTCAGCTGAAGGTAAACATATGCAGACATATAGTCTCCACAGCCCAATTCTCTTCAGCGTTCTCTCTCTCTCTCTCTCTCTCTCTCTCTCTCTCTCTCTCTCTCTCTCGTCTTCTTTATTCTCCTCTTCACTCATCTTCCCTTCTTTATACTATTGAAACGACATGTGGTACGATCAATGAAGGCTTAATGATATGTCTCGATTTATTTACTGAATGAACGAGATACAAAATCCCATCCTCAATGATAGATTAATTATAATTTATCCATTTGCAAGGTCAGTTACATTCCCGTTGAAATTGATTAGATATATTTTGGATAGTTTTGGTCAGAACTGAACGAATATATATATATATATATATATATATATATATATATATATATATATATATATATATTTATATATGTATGTGTGGGTGTTAACACATATATGTATATACATATGTGCACATATATTTATATATTTTTGTATATGTTAACATATACACACGCATTATTACATAGTAAATATCTACATATACACACACCCACACATATATAAATATATGATATATATATATATATATATATATATATATATATATATATATACATATATATGTGGGCATGTGTGTGTATATTTTCACATGGATTATATATATGTGTATATATTTATTGATGTGTATATATTTACATACACACACGCACACATTGTATAGTAATATATATATATATATATATATATATATATATATATATATATATAATATAAATATATATATATATATATAATATATATATATATATATATCGTGAATATCGTTATGGTAATATATTTAGACATAATATATTAGGCCTAATACATACTCGAAACCAAAGGTCACGTGACCATCCACACGCATCCCTACACACCACGAAGAGAGCCCAGATGAATGGGATATATAAATAACGAAGGGAAATAAAGAATGGGAAAGGGTATCTATACCATAAAGCATCAAAGGATAACGAAAGGGAAAAAAAATCCCAAAACAAAAGAGAAACGACTAAACCGAGGCGGAAAGGAATATGCGAGAGGCAGGAATAGGAATCGTATAAAACAAAAAATAATGGAGGCTGCAGGTTAAAACAAAAAGGTTTACGGGTGAGAGGTGGTTGGTGCAGGAGTAGTATAACCCAGAGGAAAATATGGAAACGTTAGCTAAAGCTATATAGATCAAGCTATGGATTGATAAATGGAAAATGGTGAAATTCCGTCTCGTTGTTCATGTTTGATTACTTCTTTAAGATTTGTTCTCAATGCTAATTACGATCAGATTGATCACTTTTTTTTATAGAGGTAAAAAATGCTTTGTTGTTGATTTAATATTGGATTTGAGTCTCGTTTCATAATATAGTTATATTAATGGATCATATCAATGAAACTACGTATATACGTAAGTATGGAACATCCTCCCAGAGGATGCCGTGTTATTGGAACTTCAGTAGTTCAAGCGAAAATGGAATGCATTACCACCCGGATACTATTCTTCTTGTATCTTGATACTTATATATTTTTGCCTATTTATCATTTACTTTTTTTCTTTTTTTGGTAAGTGTTATATCTTCCTTCTGCATTTGCCTTTACTTCTTCTTGCATCTCCCTAACGAACACCATATTCTTTGGAAGTTTTAATTTCAAGTCTGTGGATCATGTGGGCTTGTTATCCCTTGGACTTGTTCCATATGAATGCGTTTCATCTAATTTCTTAACAACAACAACAACAACAATAATAATAATAATAATAATAATAATAATAATAATAATAATAATAATAATAATAAAATAATAATAATAATATCTTCTTTCACACCCAACGCTTCAGGAGGGTTCCTGCCTGCGGGACGACTTGGCAAATTCCTTCCTGGCAGGAAGCCGTTTCTAATTCCCGTGGCTCAGAGATTATAATCTGGCGGTAAGTGTCCTCTCACAAGCAATTATCGTGAGATCGGGTGTTATAAACGTTAATATTAAGCAAGTAGTAAAGCTATTTGTTTTAAATCTATCATTATCTAGGATGGTTATGCTTTGAAATATTTTTTGTGTATATCAATCTGGAGGCTTTGATGCTAGCTCAATATGATTTATTATAATTTATTTTATTATTATGAACTGAGTGTGATACATCCATACAATGAGCTATCTCTACATCACAGTACTAATATTAGAAGTACCTTGTCGATGAGTCAAGGTTTTTGTTGATTTATTAATTGTCTGTCTCAAGGCACTTTTTGAGTAATGTTTTGAAGTGTGTCATGTCTAGAAGGGTCACCATTATTGTTGCTGATGACTTCATTGTGTGCCTGAAGGTATGTTTCCAAGTGCCACTGTTGTTTTTATCGATAACTACAATTTCTGTTTCTAGAAAGGACTGTATATTGGTCTAAATGTGTCACTGGATTTATTTCCGCCAACGGAACTAGGACAAAACAACGTTCCTGCCTGTATCTGTGTGTGTGTGTGTGTGTGTGTGTGTGTGTTTTAACAAAAAATATGTATTGAATGGATGAACCGAATAGCAATAATAATTCCTGACTTGAGCCTGCAAGAGGTTCTTGATTGAGGATTTGGATGGTAAATCCCTGTCTCTCTCTCTCTTCCTGTACCACGAAGCGCGGCGCAGGGTGGATTAAGACAACCCTCGGAACGAGTAACTCGCACAGATACGAAAGACATTGTCAAAAGCTCGCTGTTGAAACCAATTGCGTGAAAGATATCCAAACAAAATATCGTTTTCTTTCACAAACTGAACCGTCATGAAAGAAAACGGCCTCTCAAGCAAAGAAAACGGATACGCTGAAAGCCCTCGAAACATAAATGCCAGTTCGTGATCCAAGGATGCATACCCGGCCCTTATGAATCACTTTACAGATTTGCTCAATCTCTGCCGTTCTAAAAACGCCGTATCCAAGAGTGGCGAGAGACGTGGGGAGAAAAATTCTGAGGTGATTCTTTCCTCTCCCGAATTGCCCGGAATGGCCCCGAAGGATTTGGAAGTGCGAAATGGAATCGGGACAAACGGTGTTTGACAATTTTCATGTCCCAATTTACCTTGGTGTAATTTTCTTTCCCCGTTTTGGTCTGCGTCATCGGGGTGACAAATTTCTCAGGTTCTTTTTGACGTTAGTGGGAAGATCCAACTAGTTTTTATGCCCCAATACCCATAACCCGTTCCCTCACCAACTCAACTCCCGCCCCCATTAAAAAAAAGGCTAAATAAAAGGCGCTGTGCCTTTGGTATTTAGACTAAAGAAGAAATGATGTTTTTAATTCATAATAAATCCGTAACAGGACCTTTATTGATAGTAAGCATTCTTGATGTCTATTATAATCCAATTGAGGTAATAAAATTAATGTTTATTTAACTACGCAGATTTTCCTTTAAGGGGCTAGATCTAGTAGCTATCAGTACTTCCCTACTAGCAACCGGGCACATAATTCACAGTTTTGGTCTACGAAGTTTCAAAGGTATCTAACGAAGTGCTTGGAGCGTTACGGATCGGTTAGGAATCGAACACTAAGACTTTAGTTAGTGAGCTGAATGTCAAACGACTGTAACACACAATGCTAAATATGCGGACATACATACACATATAGTATATAGTATATATATATATATATATAGTATATATATATATATATATATATATATATATATATATATATATTATATATATATATATATATATATATATATATATATATATATAATGTAGCTTCAAACTTCAGTGAGATTCGTGTAATAAAGGTTGCCTCATACCAAGAAAAATATTCCTTTACCTTTTATTTTTAAATCAAAACAAAGTGGTTTATCTTTCGGGGAGAGAGAGAGAGAGAGAGAGAGAGAGAGAGAGAGAGAGAGAGAGAGAGAGAGAGAGAGAGAATAAAACAAAACAGGGCGTCGGAATGTCATAACTACCATGGAGAGGAAGTGTTTGGCACAAGGTGTAAAATTTGAAGGTAATGGAATTTGAAAGAAATAGAAATGGAAACGGGTTAGAGATTGACGAGAGGGAGATTGGTGATAGGGGCATATAAAGAATAAGAGAGAGAGAGAGAGAGAGAGAGAGAGAGAGAGAGAGAGAGAGAGAGAGAGAGAATTTCTGGAAAGTTCAGACTGTAACAGCATTGTTTTCCCTTTTGTTTTTTCCCTTTATGTATGTATGTACTATGTTGGCTGTATGATGTACTGTAGTAGTATGATGTATGTATGTATGTATGTAACTCTTTGGCTGAGTATTATTTAGAACTGACTGAACCAAGAGAGGAAATAATTTTGAGAATTCCAACAGAGGAGAATAATTCCACACCAATATGTTAGAGGGCGAAAACTTCGGAAATGAGTCGCAAATTTTGTAAAAAAAAAGTATCACATTCACACACCCACCAACCCACCCACCCACCCACCACCCACACACACACACACCACACACACACACACACACACAACACGCAGAGTCAAAATGGAAATGATATTGGTCATTTCCTCTCAATATTATTTCAGCCAACGTTCTGATGAGCTGAGTATATCACAATTTCTCTCATGTTAGTGACTTTGAGGTGAAACGACTAAAAACGGAGTCCTCATTGTGCTATATTGTTCAGTGACCTTGAGGTGAAAACGACGAAAAACGGAGTCTTTAATTGCTGCTATATTGTAACAATTAGCAGTCTTATCAGAATCACCATTGAGCAAATGTTTTGGGAATAAGAAGAGGATTTATACGTAATTAAAATCCTACAAAAAGGCAAAGGTGACATAGCAACTAAGTAGCGCAAAGTCCCAGAAACGATTCTGAGCCAGTAGATGCAAAAATAAAGAGATTTACAAGAATATTGACAAAGATTATATGCAATTCCAGCTCCAATAGGCCTTTGACTAAAAATAGGAATCGATTTACTGATAGAACCACATAATTCGTGATCATTTGTCCGTGCAGAGTAACAGAAGGGGATTATCCACAGATGGACAGGATTTAGGAATGAATGAACTGAGAAATCCCTCACAGAGTTATGAGAAAACCTTAACAGGGAAAGTCTTCCTATGGTTTTGTTAAGGTATACACACCACACACACACACACACACACCCCACACACACACACACACATATATATATATATATATATATATATATATACATATATATATATATATATATATATATATATATATACATATATATAATATTATAATATATATATATATACATAATATATATATAATATATATATATATATTATATATATATATATATATATATATATATATATATATATATATATATATATATATATATATATATATATATATATATATAGCTTTTAAATCACGAAGAAATAAAAAAAAGTGATGATAATACGAACAAAGTTACAGCCATGAAGGAAAATTGAAACACTGGAGATGATAAGTACTTTCGTCTTATTACCAAGACTAGTTGCTGTGAACATGTCTTGGTGATAAGACGAAAGTACTTAGCATCTCCAGTGTTTCAATTTTCCTTCGTGGCTGTAACTTTTTCATATATACATAGATGTAGATATACATATAAGTATATATATAAACAAGCTTTTAGGACCAAATG
>NC_087211.1:57657530-57665030 GCF_015104395.2 Macrobrachium nipponense
TATTATTATTATTATTATTATTATTATTATTATTATTTTTATTATTATTATTATTATTTGTGGGCACAATTTTCAGTGTCGAAAATGATGACAATGATTGCAGGTCCACAATAATATCGCATGTGAAGTATAAAGTCTTTTAAGTAATAATAGCTTTCGAACCTTGTACTAGGTTCATCTTCAGTCAAGATGAACCTAGTACAAAGCTCGAAAGTTCTTATTATTAAAGACTTTATACTTCACATGCAATATTATTGTGGACCTGCAATTATTATTATTATTATTATTATTATTATTATTATTATTATTATTATTATTATTATGCATAATGAGGTTTTCTCCTAGAAGAGTTGACTCCAGGCAGAGTTATTACTATTAGTATTTTTTGGGAGGGTCTATCACAGTCCTCCAATTCGACTGGGTGGTATAATAGTGTGGGGTTCCGGGTTGCATCCTGCCTCTTTAGGAGTCCATCACTTTTCTTACTATGTGCACCGTTTCTGGGATCATACTCTTTAACATGAGTCCTGGAGCTACTTCAGCCTCTAGTTTTTCCAGATTCCTTTTCAGGGATCTTGGGATCGTGCCTAGTGTTCCTATGGTTATGGGTACAATTTCCAGTGTCATATCCCATATCCTTCTTATTTCTATTTTCAGGTCGTGATACTTATCCATTTTTTTTTTTCCCTCTCTTTCTCTTCAACTTTGGTGTCCCACGTATTGCGACATCAATGAGTGATACCTTCTTCTTGATTTTGTCAATCAACGTCACGTCTGGTCTGTTTGCCCGTATCACCCTATCTGTTCTGATACCATAGTTCCAGAGGATCTTTGCCTGATCGTTTTCTATCACTCCTTCAGGTTGGTGCTCATACCACTTATTACTGCAAGGTAGCTGGTGTTTCTTTCACACACACACACACACACACACACACACACACACACACACACACACACACACACACATATATATTAATATCTAATATATATAAAATAATATATATTAAAACAATAAGTAAGTGTAGTGATGCGGACAACCGTTAATGTGACAAATACATAAAGGAAATGATTTACAGAGAGTCATAATAATTGTTTTTTTGAATACTTATTTTGACATACTACAAGGAATCTTAATCTATCTTGTACATGCAAATATATATATATATATATATATATATATATATATATATATATATATATATATATATATATATATGACTGGTAAAATTTTCTGTCACAGCAGAATTCCTTCTAATATAAGGAGCCCATAAAAACGCCAAAATATCGAGCGAAAAATACTATATTTCAGAGACTGCTTTCTCCCTCCTCAGGAAGACAACAGTCTCAGATATATAGTATTTTTCTCTATATTTTGGCGTTTTTATGGGATCCTTTTATTAGATGTATGTATATATATATATATATATATATATATATATATATATATATATATATGATGTACATGCATATACACATATATATATATGTATATATACATACATAAATACATACATACATACTTGCATGCATACATATATATATATTATATATATATATATATATATATAAGATATATATATATATATATATATAACTATAATATATATCTATATAATATATATATATATATATATACTAATATATTATATATATATATACGTTATTGCATGTAGAAGATTAAGAATTCCTTGTAATATGTCAAAAGAAGTATTCAAAAAATAATTATTATGAGTATTGTAAATGATTTCCTTTATGTATTTCACATTTACTTGTCCATCACTTCACTTACTTCAGTAATTGACAAAATAACATTCAAACTAAGATACGAGTACGCATTGCACAAAGGGGGAAATGATGTTATTAACATTTCAAGAGAGGTCACAAACTCCTCCCCCTTATAATGCCTAAGTTACCAAATGTTTCCGGAAAGTTTATTACGTGGGGCTGTGGAATGAACTCTGTCTGGAAACTTTTGGCAACTCTATTCTCCTGGGGCGGGGCTTGTTTTCCAACTTGAAAAAAATATTCCGTAGCTTATATGGTAACTTCCATGAAAAGTTAGCTATTTGTTGATGGACTGAAGGTGGAAGTTAGTGAGAGTTGCAGTTAGTTGGGAACAATTTCGAATAGTGGGGTTACTAGCAAGGGTTAGATGAGCAACTTCACTGTATTAGCGCAGTATATGAGGGTGAAATTTTGTTTCTTGCGGAGGTCGTTACGAATAGGTCTATCTTCTAGTAGATATCTATAGCAATTTATATGACGATAAAATTAAATTTATATCCCATTTTACTCCATGGTTTATAAGCTGTTTATCTTATATCAGTGTTCATGTATAAAATTCTTCACTATCGATTCCTTCTAGGCTTGTCCTCCCTGAATTTACGTATGCAATAATAATAATAATAATAATAATAATAATAATAATAATAATAATAATAATAGAATTCCAGTCATTGACTTTCTTATCATCAACTTATTCATTTGATTAAGTTATTATTATCTATACTGTTATCATCTTGAATAGTCAAAGCCCTTAGTGCTATAGAAGAAATGCAAACTATTTATTGTCGTATGATCACACAAATAAAATAAGCAATTCTAGTCTTGTAGGTGTCTTTAAAAAAAAAAAGAAGAAGAGGAAAAGGCTGTTGACATCTCCATTCGTATTTTGTTGGAAAAAAAAGGTACAATTTCCTGGCATTGCTGTAGGCCTAAGGCCACTACCACAATGCCGACGGTTGTTCTCAAGTTTCAAGGAAAGAATTTCGAGTTTTCTTTTTTTATTGTTCCCTATGTTGTTCAATATGTTCCTGTATTTAATGTCGTCGTCTTACTTTTATTATTGTCATCATTGCTAATATAGTTTTTTTAAAGATTTGTTATGGTTATTAGCTTTATAATAATTTTTCATGTTGTTAGCAATGATGTTGAGATTATCAATATAATTTTGACCTTTTCTGTACTTAGAATTAATTACTATAGTAGATTTACATCAATCGTGCATTTGATGTCTAGGCCAGTCCCTTGCGACGCTCCTGATTGGCTGTTGATAAGCAAGTCACACGGCTGGAAACTCTCAGTCTCTCGAGAGAGTTCACATAGGCAGGATATATGTTCCACCTCTCCTGAGTCATACGTTTGAAAGACGTATCCCTCAGGGGAGATGGAACATACATCCTGCCCATGTAAACTCTCTCGAGAGACTGAGAGTTTCCAGCCGTGTGACTGGCTTATCAACAGCCAATCAGGAGCGTCGCAAGGGACTGGCCTAGACATCAAATGCACGGTTGATTTGAATGTACTATAGTGTCATTACCACTATTTTCGTTATTATTGCTAACTTCTCACAGTAATACTGAACAGTCGAATTAATAACGCATTTAAATTAATTTATTTCTTAAACATTCCAAACGAGCTTGTATTATCATTTTTACTAAGATCCATAATAAATTGGGGCCACGCATAGTAAAAAAAGAAAGAAAAAAATTAAACATATATAAACAATTTCTGTGGCAGGTGTACCAAAAGATGAAAGTCCTTTATAAACGATTCACTTCGGACAAAATACCGAAGTTCAATAACCAGTTCTAAGTGCATTCTCAGACCCTTAATGGCGAAAATACTTAAACTGCCTACTTTACTATAGCCTCATTACACCATTTGCTTTTCAGTAGCCAGAATATGTATGTATCCTTCGTAAGACTCCAGATTGGCCGTAATGGAAGGGAATTATAGTCCTTTATCCAATTTGGATTCGAAATGTGGCACGTGGAGAGAAAATCCGGTCTGACCTCAGGGTTTTCGATTTTTTTCCAAGGTTTTTTTTTTTTTTTTTCAGAGTCTTGAGTATTCCAGTGCCATTGGGTCTGGATTCTTCATGCCAGTATCATACCCGGGCCCCATGGATCATGATTGGTTGGCTTGTCTAGAAAGTCTAATGTTAGCACGGGCTCTCGGCCAAAGTAGGGTGTTAAAGAGAATGAACGGTCTAGTGTAGCCCTCTGGACTAGGAAAAGCTAACCAAAACTATTTAACAATGAGGAACGGGTAGTTGGGATTAGCTGGAAAGATAGACACGCCTCTTCAAAGGTGGTAGGTTCTATGTAAGATTCAGGGTTTTAAACAGAGGCAAGAAGAAAATTCCAGAACTTGAAGTACATGTGGCATTCCTTTGGTTGATTTTTTTTATTTCTATGGTAAATAACTCTTACATAAATCTAATTTACTAGGACAGAAGACAGCTTGAGTGACACAAGAAAGCAAATGACAAGGGATCCGAAATCTAGAATTCTGGGAATCATCAAGCAGAATGAATTTGAAGCTCTTTACTTCCACAGTCCAAAATAATATTATCTGCAGAACAAAAGGAAATGACGTTATGTACAGAGCCAGGTTCATCTCCTCTTGTTAGTTGCATTTTGAATTCCCAGTTATTTAGTCCGTATTCCTTACTTGAATGGCACTTTCTGCAATTTCTGTTTTTAATTTCCATTATTTGATGTTTAAGCTAAGCCTCACTTAGATACCAGGACAAGCAGGTTTCATCATCATTGCAGCTCCCTGTTACTCATTCTACATGGATGTGCGTTCGTCTGGGAACACAATTACACACTATCAAGGAGACACAAGTACACAGACACACATGTGCACTTATGTATGTATGTATGTATGTATTTATGTATGTAATTACAAAGCATAGAGAGAGAGAGAGAGAGAGAGAGAGAGAGAGAGAGAGAGAGAGAGAGATTATTTTAGACCTATACACCGAAGGTGTCTTAAGATGAATAATATTTTTGCGCTGCTGTTTCTCTCTTAAAAAACAAGAGAGAGAGAGGGTGAAAAAGAGAGATAAATATATATAGAGAGAGCTAAATTAATAGAGACGAACGTTTCCTTAGACCTATAAAGTTTGTCTCCTCATGAGAGAGAGAGAGAGAGAGAGAGAGAGAGAGAGAGAGAGAGAGAGAGAGTGAAAGAGAGAGAGAGGAAGAGGGTGAGAGAGAGAGAGAGAGAGAGAGAGAGAGAGAGAGAACACAATAACAACAACCCAAGATATACGAACACCTGTCCAACTGAAGCTACCTCCGAGGAGTACCGAAAAAAAGGGTTGCCAATTAAGCACCAATGAGAGGAGTGAGAATGGTCTGGTCTTGATGTGAGAACTGACTCCAAGAGGGATTCCCTCCCTCCAGGGAGTTCACAACCTGGTGCAGGGCGCTTCTCTGCCACGGGCGTCTCATGGATGGTATACTGACTGAGCTGACTCATAGATATGAAGAAAGGTCACAGTTTGCAGCAGTTTGTACAACTGAATGTAAGAAAGTACGATAGTTCAATGACAACTGTGGAAAATTGGGTTGTATTTAGGGAACAGAGGAGATGCACCGGACCGAAGGAGATGGAGGAATGTCTTGGAGTACCATTACAGCGACCCCAAATATGGGACAAGCTTGATAGAGAAAGAAGAGGAAGAAGAGAGAGAGGGAGAGAGAGAAACAGAGAGACAGACAGAGAAAGAGAGAGAGAGAGAGAGAGGAATATGTCAAAGACAGACAGAACCAAGAGAAGTTACTACAGACAGAAAATGAGAAAAGAAGGAATGTGTTGGAGAACCATTACAGCGACCCCAAATAGGGACAAGCTTGTAGAGAAAGAAGAAGAAGAAGAGAGAGAGGGAGGGAGAGAAACAGAGACACAGACAGAGAAAGAGAAAGAGAGAGAGAGGAATATGTCAAAGACAGACAGAACCGAGAGAAGTTACTACAGACAGGAAATGCTTTTCTCATTTCCTGGTTTCTGTAGTAACTTCTCTCGGTTCTGTCTGTCTTTGACATATTCCTCTCTCTTTCTCTTTCTCTGTCTGTGTCTCTGTTTCTCTCCCTCCCTCTCTCTCTTCTTCTTCTTCTTTCTCTACAAGCTTGTCCCTATTTGGGGTCGCTGTAATGGTTCTCCAACACATTCCTTCTTTTCTCATTTTCTGTCTGTAGTAACTTCTCTTGGTTCTGACGTCTGTCTTTGACATATCTCCTTCTTCTCTCTCTCTTTCTCTCTTTCTCTGTCTGTCTCTCTGTTTCTCTCTCTCCCTCTCTCTCTCCTATTCTTCTTTCTCTACAAGCTTGTCCTATTTGGGGTCGCTGTAATGGTACTCCAACACATTCCATCCATCGGCCTTTTGGTTTACCTAACCTTCTCCCACCTGTTAGTCCTATCTCCATCATCTTCCTTATCGGGTGGTCTTCCTCTCGTCTCTTTATATGTCCATATCATCTCAGTCTACTTTCCCTCTACTTTCTCTCCTTCTTTATCTCTTCATATAAAATAAAATTCACCCTGACCATTCTTATTTTAATTTCTCAGACGAAATCGACATGAAAGGGGGAGATTCTACTTCTAGAGTGCTAGAGAGGCCATTGTGACCCGCCAGGGCCTTTCAGCGATTGATAATTATATCCCAAACACCCATCCATGGGGAACCTCATCATTGACAGTGCAGGGCGGGCAATTTTGGGTCGTCGGGTAAACTGTTTTTCAGGGGAGCGCCGACCGCTGATTTTCGAGAAATTATCAATTTCCAGCTATTGACTGATTTGGACTAATTAATGTCTAAAGAAACATGTCCTGCAGCATTATTGCAAAATAGAAAAAAAAAATATTCTTGGGTGCTTTTTTTTTTTTGACATATTTGCTCACCTCATTTACTGCCCTGTGATATGCATTGACTGAAAAATTGTCGCACAATGCCTGTATGACTTTTCTACAATAACAATTGGCTTGTACTCTCAAATAAATATAAAATCAGAGTAAATATGCATGTGAACGACTTTGAGCGACAAATTGTCTAACTCCTGAGAGTGGGAAGGGAGAAATATACTTTTGTATCCAACTAAAAATACCCATTTTCTTCGATAAGAATTTGCTCGTTCTCTCAAAAAAATTTCTAATCAGAGGAAATATTTATCTATGTATCTCGATATTTTGAACTCGTCATAGCCGTATTAGCATATAGTCTACCACATTTTATAGGTAGCGTATACCATTTCTGATAGGTTATAAGAAAAACTTTACACATTTTATGAAAAAAGCTTTGCACAGAGCATATACTATTTCTTATAGGTTATGAAGAAAACTTTGTAAATTTTTGTTGTGAAAAAGGCTATGCACTAAGAATATACTACTTTTTATAGAGTGTGAAGAAAACTTTATAAATTTGTATAAAAAACGTGGCACTAAGCATATGACATTTTTATAGGTTATGAAGAAAACTTGATAATATTTTGTAAAAAAAAAAAAGTTTTGCACTAAACATATATTACTTTTTATAGGTTGTGAAGTAACCTTTATAAATTTTTATGAAAAAACAGAAAAATTTGCACAGAGCATATGCTATTCTTTTATAGGTTATAAAGAAAATTTTACATTTTTTTTTTTTATAAAAAAAAGCCTTGTTTTGACCATTTACCATTTTTATAGGCTATGAAATTTTTTTTACCCATTTCT
>NC_087211.1:57670030-57672530 GCF_015104395.2 Macrobrachium nipponense
TCCAAGGTAGAGCGAGTTAGATATTAAAGGACATTTGTAGCTCGAATAAAATATTTATATATGTATTATTATATGTACATATATGTACATATGTTAGATGAATGTACGTGTTTGTTTGTGTGTGTGTGTGCGCGCGTTTGCGGGCGTGTATGCCAGCTCCCAGAAATACTAATACGCCAGTAAAGGCAGAAGAAATGCGGATTACCTTCCCATTCAAATCTGATGGGAGAGAGAGCTGTATGGGCTAATGAGAAGGCTTCATTCTGGAAAAAAAAAACCTCCAGCACTAATTAACCTCGGCTGCTTTGGTCTGACGAGTCCATTGAGAGAATGGTTAGGACTAAGAGAGAGAGAGAGAGAGAGAGAGAGAGAGAAGAGAGAGATTCGCAATGTTTTGTGATGAGAGAAAGGCGAGAACTCATCAACTCAGCATGTATGAGTGTGTGTGTGTCTGTGTGTGTGTGTGTGTGAGAGAGAGAGAGAGAGAGAGGCACTCGCAATGTTTTGTGTGCGAGAGAAAGCCAGACCTCATTAAGTTCGTATTATGCGTGCGAGTGTGTGCGTCTATAAGAGAGAGAGAGAGAGAGAGAGAGAAGAGAGAGAGAGAGAGAGAGCAATCTCGCCTTGGAAAGAGGAAATGAAAGATTAAATGAGAAAGTGAAAGGGACTGATAACTAGTGAGATTAGTTGGTAGTCGGAAGAGAGAGAAGAGAGAGAAAGAGAGAGAGAGAGAGAGAGAGCGAGAGAGAGAGAGAGAGAGGGATGTGGTGGTGGGGGGCGGTTCTGAGCTAAAAATACCCCGCCATTGTGAAAGACACCTCCGAATTCTCTCAAAATCAAATTTTATCTTTCGAAAAATGAACGTTTCATTCTTTGATATAATTCTTTTTTTTTTTTAATTCCAATTGAGAGCCGAAAT
The DNA here is from genome assembly GCF_015104395.2 of Macrobrachium nipponense. Classification (NCBI taxonomy): domain Eukaryota; kingdom Metazoa; phylum Arthropoda; class Malacostraca; order Decapoda; family Palaemonidae; genus Macrobrachium; species Macrobrachium nipponense. Next base: position 57,670,950 of record NC_087211.1, read on the forward strand.
CCCCCTCATCCATTCTATGGAGAGCCATTCAAAAGAGACGTCAGGCCGGATGAATTGAAAATTGTGAAATGTGGCTCAATAGTTTTTTTTTTTTTTTTGTCGGGAACTGATTAAAATATTAGATTTCTTTCCGTGATTAGCTGATTAAGCTGATTACAGATATAATGATGTGCGCGGTTCGTTTTGATAGCACTGGTGAAAAATTAAATCTTCCTTATGTTATATTTTTTTCAAAAGTTAGTTATTAAATGCGTTATCACATTAATATTTAGAATAAATCGATTATTTTTTGTTCTAGTGTGGTTTTGTACAGTATTCTAATGAAATTTTTCATGATATATTAAAAACATTAAAGAATTTTAATCACAAATACTCCTTCAGTGAACTGAGAGTAGTTATAAAGCAATGAGTAATTTTTCAAACAGGTCAGAAGGAAATTAATTATAATATTTTTATCTATTTTACTGCCTAAAGGTCATGTATGTTCAGCTAGATACTCTGTTCTTTAGATACATTTTGTTACTTTTATTCTCTCATTGTTAAAGCGTTTCATGTTCCACAATAATCTGGAGGACTCCTGAAACACGATTCTCTTCATAGTTAGGTCTATATCGTCATTGGTATAAAAAATCCAATTGATGGCAAATAGCGAGTCAATAATCGAAATTTATTAGCTCCAGAAGTCCTTGCTTGCTTCTGTACTTCCATACTTTCTTTGAGATATTTGGCCAATCAGAACAGACGTAGAGAAATTGACACAATGCACAGTGACGTTCTTTATGGAGAATCAAATAAGAGCCAACGTAATAATTTTGTTTCACTGCTTGCCGAGGATATTGTCATAATTGCCATACAGACAGGAAAAGGTGTGGTCTCTCTCTCTCTCTCTCTCTCTCTCTCTCTCTCTCTCTCTCTCTCTTTCTTCGTCCTCCAAATACAAGATGTAACGTTCTCTATCTCGCTCTTTGTTTCTCTCTCTCCCTCTTCCTAAAATTGACGGGTAAATCTAATATTGCTTTCAAGCTATTCATTAGTATATCCATTAAGATAAATTCGGAAAAAGGATGAGAAGATTCCTTCGAGGTGTGTCCCTGCGTCGAAAAATGCAGTGTGGGATTCCAGTTCCCCGCCCAGCCCCCCATTAACCCCTTTCTTTCAATCCAAAGCCCATCTCATGCACACGCTCATTTTCCTCCTAAAAAAAAATTAAAAAAAAAGATGGAGAGTAAAATCGAACAGCGAAAAACAAACCCCATCTGATTCTCTTGGGAGACTCACGAACATCTTGGTTGCTGGAAATTTTGTGGCCATCTGCTCCATGAAATTTGAGAGAGAGAGAGAGAGAGAGAGAGAGAGAGAGAGAGAGAGAGAGAGAGAGAGATATGTTTTCTTAATTACTCTGCTGACAAGGAATCAGAGAAATTTATTTCTGGTGATAGAAATTCATTTCTCGATGTGGGTAGGATCCCACAATAAGCTGTAGGTCCCATTGCCAAGTAACCAATTGGTTCCTAGCCACGTAGAAATATCTACTCCTTCGGACCAGCCCTAGGAGAGCTGTTAATCACCTCAGTGGTCTGG
>NC_087211.1:57680030-57682530 GCF_015104395.2 Macrobrachium nipponense
CTACCTCGGAATTAATATATTTTCATATATGTTTAACCGAGGGGGAATTAATTAAGCGATAATAGAATAGGCGATCGACAGACGAGAACCATCGACCTCTCAATTCTAGGACTGGCAGTGAAGCCCCAAAACCACCCCGCCACCGCAAGAGATATAAGTATATGCCGCCTCCCACCTTGAATACCTGCCGCGCGTAGGTATTTTTTGTTTTGGAGACTGCATACAGCCCATCTCGTTCTCGGTTGCGGTTATAGTGCTTTTTGCCCAACACGTAGTCATTATATAAGTCTATCACATTACCGTGATTCATATACATATATCGAAGTACAAATGTCCTTTAATATCTAATTCGCTTAATAAATTCCCCCTCGGTTAAACATATATGAAAATATATTAATTCCGAGGTAGTTCGAATTAGATATTAAAGATATTCGTCGCTTCATCAACCTGGTTTTTATTTACCCTCTAAAAATGTAAGAGAGTAATACGCTTATAGTTTCCTTGAAACCGACTCCATTATCATATATATTTGAAATTGCTGCTTTCATATAGTATATGTTTATACTAGCTGACGAACCAGGTGCTGCCCGGCAAAACTTCGAATGTCAGTCTACATGTAACGGGAGGGAAAAATGAAAGGGGAAGGGGAGGGAAGAAGGAAGGGGGAGGAGAAGAGCAAGGAGGAAAAAGGAGACAGGGAGGGATTTGTATTGATGGTCAGACTGACAGTTCTACTTTTTACATCCGAATGTTCACCCTTTGAACAGTCATGGGTGAGCTGACAAGTATTATTGTGGCGACTGTTCCTTTTATCTAGGAATTACTGTAATGACTGTCCCTTTTATCCACAAATTACTGTAGTGACTGTACTTTTTATCCAGGTATTACTGTTCTGTCTGACACCTTTAACCAAGTATTACTGTACTGTCCGTCCTTTTATCCTGTCCATTTTATCCAGGTATTACTGTGCTGCCTGACACTTTTAATCAGGTATTACTGTGGTGAGTGTCCCTTTTATCCAGACATTATTGTGTTGACTGTCCCTTTTATCCAGATATTACTGAACTGACTGAAAAGCATTTTCAATGATATATTTGTTAGGTACCAAGTGAATAAAATGAGGTATGATAAACCCGTAGTGTTTATTCACCACATAAGTTACAAAGGGAAGGGGAAGGGGGATGGAAGAAGGGGACTGGGGTGGGATACCATTGAAACCTAGCCTATAAACTAAGTTGGGTGAAACTATGGCCTCATGCCCAGTTTTGTCTGTATCGCCTTAGCGGATCGGATTTCTATGGGTCACAAACATACAAACAGACGTATAAACATTCAATTTTTATATATGATATATAGTAGTACTGGTAATCTTCTTAGGCACGAAGATATGATCATTCAGTTGTATTCCACATAGGAAAATGAAAAGGTTTATATCAGAAACTGGCCAACAGTTTCGTCCTTCAATGGACCTCTTCTTGGAGCGTTTATTAAGAAATAATAAACGCTCCAAGAAGAGGTCCATTGGAGGACGAAATTGTTAGCCATTTTCTGATATAAACCATTTTCATTTTCCTATGTGGAATACAACTGAAAGTATATGATATATAACCGTATATAATATATATATATATATATATATATATATAAATATATATATATATATATATATATGTGTGTGTGTGTGTGTGTGTGTTGTGTGTGTATAGATAGATATAATATATATATATATATATATATATATATATATATATATATATACATATATATATTATATATATATATTATATACATAGATATATATACTATATATATATATATATATATATATATTATATAATATATATATATATATATATATATACATACATATATATATATCTATATATATATATATATATATATATATATATATATATATATATATATATATATATATATATATTGCCTAAATGTTGTGTTTACTTAGAGTACAACTCAAATAAACGCACATACTGTATAAGTGTACTCTTAATCATCTCTTGCCCTGCCACAGCTGTACATCCCTTCACACAAGGAAGGCTGACTTCCGTTGAAAAATACAAGATCCGACAAAATAATCTTTTGATCGGAGAAAACATTGGCTTCACTCACAGGCACTCCAGGGAAATCAAGTAAAGTGGAGATGACGCGTATCTAGGTTCTCTCCATCAGATCTGTTGTGTTTACTCGTTTCTCCAGAGATATTTTTGAATGAAAGTTGAATGTACGAACGTTAATGAGAAACACCAAGGGTTACATTCGTATTCGGCGTATTGTAATACGAAAACGAAATATTTTGGTTGTTTAATTTGTTCTGTTCAAGTTGTGATGCAGTGCGATTGGTCGATGTATGTGTCAACGTCTTTTTATCAATAAATTGCACCTCTCAGTTACAATGTAACTAAAAAAAGCTATTCATAAGTTGTTCAGATCAACATTTATACTGTTAATGAGCTGTTCGCCTGAACAAATAAACAAACAT
>NC_087211.1:57692530-57710030 GCF_015104395.2 Macrobrachium nipponense
TTAGTTGAAATTAAAACGAAAACTTACATTATGAACTCATGTTTTTATTCAATTTAAAATTATCAAAATATTCCGCTTATAGTTTGTCACTAGTTAGATTAAAAACGCAAACATATCAATTGCAAATGCTTTTTCATAACTGATATTAAGAGGCAATATAACAATAGATACTTTTTAACTTAAAATTAGAGCAAATAAACTACGTATATTTTGTCCGCTATTACATACACCAAAATCAAAGCAAAAGTAATGTGAATCAAATATTGTCATCAGATACATTAAAACTTTACCTATAGCTATCGATAGTCTGTCATTATTGACATTAAAACGGAAACAAAATAACTGTCAATAAACTGCCATTAGTTATATCGAAACCGAAGGAAATTGACAATAAATTGTCATGAGTCACACCACAACCGAGCAAAATAACTACGCATACTTTATCGTTGTTTGAATCTGAGCTCAAGCAGAATAAGACCGTTTATTTTGTCTGGCTATTAGTTTCATAGAGCCATAGCAAAACGACCAGCCAATACCTACTATTCCCCTCAACCCGAGATAAAACAGTGTGTAGGAGTGCAGAAAGCCCATAGCTCATCCTTCCGACGGAAGCGCTCTCCTGTTTTCTCCTTCTTCTGCCATCGATCATCTTGACGGACGGACCTTAATCGAAACGTTTGATATTTTCCCCCAGGGATGAGCCAAGACTTCTGATGCGAGTCAAAGTCATTTTTAGTTTTCCGTCGCGGCTGTAACGAACGGATATACTGGGAGATACAAAAAAGGGAAAGGGGTTACGGAGGTGTGCATTAATGCAGAGATGAAAGGGAATCGAAGCGGAGGGAAAGGGCTAAGGAGGTGGGTGGAGATGGGGAAATGGAGAGAAACGAGAGTTCCAGTTTAGATAAATGGATGCAGGGATGGAGACGCTGTTGAGAGCTTGTACAATAAATGTCGATTCAAAATATGTGTAGTAAGTGATCACAGAAACTGGTGGCAGTTTTGTGTCTCTGTGTATGATTACAGAATGGACACTCAGTAAAGATTAACGCAAACGTTGTTGTTGTTTTTTATTAGGCTAGCCTTATGCCAGCATGGGCTTTTGCTCATAGAGCAGCCCGTAGGTCATTTGAATATTTTTGCGAGTGAAAAGTTGAGATTTTTTCGGATATGAAGATGCCCTTTATTTAGATCATATGGATATTAAAATGAATTGGTATGCATAAAATAAGTGAAATGAAAGGTTAACAGGCGAAGTTACAAAAAGCCTTTGGGCCCTAAGGCACCCTTCGGTAGGAGGAAAAGATCGGTAGCGAGTACTGGCAAGTCGGAGATAGCCAGTAAGGAAAACAAGCGTCGATCGTTAGTGGCTGGGCGTCATGGAGACATAGATAGATAGATACACAGGCAGACAGACAAACAGCGAAAGTCGCTCGTGCACACACACACACACACACACACACACATAGAGAGAGAGAGAGAGACAGAGAGAGAGAGAGAGAGAGAGCGCATACCACCCATTTGCCTCTTCTGAAACGCAGCGAAAGAAAGAAATAAAGAGTTCCAGGAAGAGAAGAAAGGGTCCAGAAAGGAAATTGTTTGAATTTTAGAGACAGCAGCCACAGAAGGTTAGGTAAAAAGATTAAGTGGATAGTTAGAGCGGTAGTCGAAAAATTTCGGTCGTTAGACGTGAAGTGGCCGAAAAGCGGAAAAGGGGAACAAAAGAAGGTTGTTTAGTAATAGGAAAAGATCATTGCTAACCAAGTAGTTAACAAATACGTGTTTAGAGAAAATGATACTCTTCTCCGAGGAGGTGGTCTGGAAGGTCAATCTCTTATTTAATGGTTTCTCGGGTGATTTCTGCTGGCAGCGTTTTTGAAAAGATGTTCTTTGCTTCTTTCGCTGCTCTGTCCAGGAGTTTTTCCAGGTCCTGGAAGGTGAGACGGACCTTTGCTTGGTATTGTCCAGTGACTGTTAGCTCGGTCTGAGATGATCCATTCAGAAATACTTTCTGGGTTTCTGCTTCGACTCGCAAAACAGGAACAATTGGCGGTGTGGGGGTTGGCGGAATGATCTCAGGGGTTGGGGGAATGATCTCAGGGGTTTGAGGGAATGAATTCTCAGGTTTGGCGGAATGATCCCTCAGGGGTTGGCGGAATGAAATTAAAGGGTTGGGGGAATGATCTCAGAGGTAAAATGATCTTAGAGGTAGGAGGAATAATCTCAGGGGTTGGGGGAATGATCACAGAGGTAGGAGGAATGATCTCAGGGGTTGGAGGAGGTTGGGGAGCGGGAATGTGGTGGTAAGGAGAAAGTGGTGAGGGATTGGGAATGTAGTGTTGGGTTGGAGGAGGTTGGGAAAAGGGAGGTTGAGGAGTTTGTGGTGTAGGAATTAGTTAATGCAACTGCGCAGAAATATCAATATGAAAGTCACTCCAAATTTAGATTTCTATAATATTTGTTTGGATGCGAATATGATTTAAATCATCATAGTAAGTAACGTAAAACTTGTGCTGTCTTTTTCGCAAAATATCATATTTGTAGAGACTTAAATTCTAAGTGAGCATCGGCAGCAACAATGATAACAAACCTGTTGTATAAAGAAAAAATTAATAAAATAAAAACATTCCTCAAACAGTTCAAATTCCCCCTTATGGAAGCGAGCTGAGTGTCATACTAGGATGCAACAGTTAACTGACGTAGAAATTCATTACTTTTTTATGGTAAAAGATCCTAAATATGAAAGGTGGATTTGACCACTTGAGGTCACTCTGAGGATTATTCATCACTGGTCATTTATATTTTTTTCTAAATAATACGATGACAGTAAGAAGAGCAGGCGAAAAATAGAAAGAAAATGTACAGATGTAAAGAAGCAAAACCGCCTGGAAGGTATAAATAGGTTGTAAGAAACGCTGAAATAAAGAAGCAACCAGATTCGCTGAACAGCAGCACCAATATGCAGTCAATGTGTCGCTGTCGAACTTCTCAGTTCCAGAGGTTCCTTATTCCTCATACCGTGGGAGTGTGGAACTTCCAGCCTCTCAGAGGAAGTCGTGCAAATGGAACTTCGGAAGTTCAAACGAAGGTACAATACATGACTGCCATAACACTATTCGCCTTGCATTGTAATACATTTATATCAATTTCTTATTTTATTAATTTAGTTTTCCCTTTTTTAATAAGTGGGTCTCTTCTTTCTGTTTTCCTTTACCTCGTCTTACTTCTTCCTAACGAACGCCATATCCTTTGGAAGCTTGAATTTCAAGGTTACATCTTCTTAATAATAATAATAATAATAATAATAATAATAATAATAATAATAACTGAAGGCATAAATAGTTTTTGAAGTCCAAGAATGAACACTGAAAAATTGATGGAAGTAGAACTAACATCTGAAACGTTTAAAAAAAAAATCAATAACTGTTGGAATGTTGCTTAAGGCAGGACAGGGAACTGAAGACATGACTGGTAAAAATTCTGAAATAGCAAAACAGGATACGCTGGACATGTCATTTATTTCATGTGGAGTAACCTTTTGAAAACCTAAAAAAAATAAAAAAAAATATTAGATCTGGACTCAGCTCTATTGGCTGAGTTGGGTGTTATAGGGAGAAAGTCCAAAATAAGGAAATGATCGTAAAGTACGACACTTCGACGTTGATGATGAAATTCGGATAATTTTTTCTTGTGTTTCTAAGCGTACGCGAATTCGACTTTCAGATCTCTGGATGCAGTTACCGTTGATGGGATTGGAATGAGAAACAACGAGAGAGAGAGAGAGAGAGAGAGAGAGAGAGAGAGAGAGAGAACGAATGCTTTTAAGTAATGAACGGAAAAATAGGATAACAAGAAACAGAGGAATGCAGAGATATTTACATTTTTGACAGTTATATATATTGAATTGAGAGAGAGAGAGAGAGAGAGAGAGAGAGAGAGAGAGAGAGAGAGAGAGAGAGAGAGAGTATTAATGTTTTTGAATAGTGAACGGAAAGAGGGAGAATTAGAAAAAGGAACAAATTATATATCCAAACTCCCAATTGTTATGTATATTAAACTGAGGAGAGAGAGAGAGAGAGAGAGAGAGAGAGAGAGAGAGAGAGAGAGAGAGAGAGAGAGAGAGAAATCTTCAGATATCCCACAAAATTAAGTGTGAAAACATTAATATGACTATATTTCAGGCAACTTTGGTTGTATGGCTATTGTCTCGACAAAAGCTCGTTTTTATAAGGGTTGAAAACTGACTTCAGGCTGTAGAAGAAAATATCACAATTGCTGTGGACATCACTCAAGTCGATTAGATTGGATTGGATTACGGGTGAGGTAACACCTTTTTCTTTCTTGCGGAGAGACACTTCTGTCTGAATCAGGGAAGCTGACATTTGCCGTGAAACGTCTCTATATATATATATCCATTGAATCTTTTCAAATACTGCTAATCTATCCGTTGAACGAGCGAATTATTCAAGACATGTCCAAAAAATTCTCTTACACTTTAATGAATTTAAAAAGATTCTACCCACGTCTAATTAATTCACGAGAGAAAACTCGAGTAGTTTAAAAAAGTTATCGTGTTCCCTCCAAGGTGTAGTAGATGAGGATGACTCTGAAGTAGCACTCAAGCTGAGATGAGAATGAAGATCACTTTGACAACTTTTTAGTTTTCCGTAAAAGGAAACCACCGAGATGGCTGTTTGTCTATCCGTCCGCACTTTTCTGTCCAACCTCAGATCGTAAAAACTACTGAGGTTAGAGGACTGCAAGTTGGTACGTTGATCATCCATCATCCAATCATCAGACATAACAAATTGCAGTTCTCTAGCCTCAGCAGTTTTTGTTTTTATTTAATGTTAAAGTCAGCCATGATCGTGCGACTGGCAACGCTATAAGACTGGACACCGCGGCCAGCTGAGAGTTTCATGGACCGTGGCTGAGAGTTTCATACATTATACACTGTACAGAAAACTCGATTCTGCCGAAGAAACTTTGGAGCAATTTTTTCTTGTTAAAACCTGAGTGGTTAAGTAAACTGGATGAAGTGTAATACGATATCAAAAGTAAGGTTGTTAGCCTCGATAAATAGTGTTGAGACTGAGTGTCATTATTGTTAAGGGGGTGTTATGGGGTGAGGGGGTGAGCAGCGATTTAGGGGATGGTACTGGGTGGGATGGGGGGAAGTGTAATGTATAACAACAACTTTGTGATAATTTATAAACATATTTTTAGAAAGTTTACTGTATTTTCATTATGAAAGGAAAGTTCCTAGTTAATATCCTTATCAAAATCTGAATATTTACCTCGTTTTCTTTCGAAATCATAATGGGCAGTTCATTATAACTTCAGGAAATGTTGACTATTTTTATGGAAGTACATTTAACAGTTTTTAAAAATTTTTTTAAATTTTCAACATTGGTGTATAACAGGAAAATCCCTCAAATTACTTTAAACTTCAAAAATCAAATGTCCATCTCGTGCCCCCATGGAATCCGGAGGATTAGTCGAAAATGGTGTCAGGGAATCATTACGTTTTTAGTAAGTTTAAATTCATCTAGGGATATTGTGCAACTCGACTATGGAGTTAAATGGAAATATGAAAAGTACATTGAATTTTGAAATGCTTCATTTCGTTCTTTATTAAAATATGAGAAAATTTAAAATCATTCACTTGAATCAGTGTTTGAAGCAATTTTGTAACAACATTTTCTGGCTGAGATTGAATTCAAACTTTCTTTTAACACTTTCAGTTTCAAAATTATAATGTTCTGTTATCACTATTTGAATCGTCCAGCTAAACGTCAGGATAATGCTGAGAGAGTGTTGGAAATGCCCTCTTTTCTGAAGTTTAATTGATATTTAAAAGAATTCTCCCATTTTTTTTTTTTACTTTGGAATGAACGGAAAATATCCCTGGATCTTTTCAGTTCCAGAACCTGAATATTTATCCTTTGAAAGTGTTTTTTTTCCGTAGCATAAATTAAATACGAAGAATTATAAGACATTTCTTGGAGGTCATGAATTTTTCCAGTAATTAAAATTCCTTTCACTTCAGTGAAAGAGAAACTCGACTCTTTCAGCTGCTTTCCTTCCTCACACTTACAAGAGGCTTCAGCCACCTTTCATGTCCCGACGCCAGAAAACCTCAACTCAATCAATCAACCATTGAACTGCTCATTTGAGGGGCATGTTGATACAAGTGGTCTGTTATTTTCCCCCACTCACTCTCTCCCCTCCCCCCCCCTCCCACGAATGTGTGAATATGAATGAGTATTTCCAGGAAATGCAATTATATTCAGAGTGGAACAATGCTGAATGAAATACGAATTACGATTTTTTTGTTAGACTGGTTTATGACACATCAAGTTCTCGATTTCCAGAAAATGGCCGAAATGAAGCAAGGGATATCTATCTATCTATCTATTTGTGTATATACTATATATATATACAAATACATCATATATGTATGTAAATATGTCTATATTATATATATTATAAATATATATATATATATATATATATATATATTATATATATATATATATATATATATATATATAGAGAGAGAGAGAGAGAGAGAGAGAGAGAGAGAGCGAGCTATCATATAGTGTGTGTCTGTGTATATATATATATATATATATATATATATATATATATATATATATATAATATATATATCAATATATAGACATATTTACATACATATATAAATAGTATTTGTGTATATATATAGTATATACACAAATAGATAGATAGATAGATATCGTTTGACCCAAAAGTTCTCCAAAAAATCGTTCGCGATTTCTTCCATTTCCGGAACCACTGATTCCTGTTTCCTGGCTGAAAAGTGATTATTGGTATGTATTTATGTGTGTATATATATATTATATAGATATACTATATATAATATATAAATTAAATAGAATTATAACATATATATATGATAGATATAGATATATATATCATATATAATCATAATACATATTACACACATAAATACATACCAATAATCACTTTTCAGCCAGAAACAGGAAATCAGTTGGTTTCCGAAATGGAAGAAATCGCGACGATTTTTTTTGGAGAACTTTTGGGTCAAACGATGTGATCAAAAGTAAGCGAATTCATTTCGACCTGTTCCCCTTTTTGAAGAAGATCGCGTGTTTGGTGTAATTGCACGAGTCTCGTTCCTGTTGCGTTGCTGCTGTCCTTTTTATCTCTGCAAAATGGCAGACCGTCATTTTTTTCCAAACGCTGAGAAGAGTACTTACTTGAAATGAATTAAAACTGGAGGCTTTCGTTTCGTTCTTTTGCACTGTTTCAGGTACAGATTGGTCGTTATTTTCCGTAGTGTCTTTCCCTCAAATCCGACTGTTTGTCGTTTCACCCACACACGCGCGCACACACATTTGTATGCATGTACGTATGTATACATGTATCTATGTATGCAAATGTGTTATTTTTGCTAGCATTGGTAATCATTGTGCCTTATATTTGCATAGAAGAGAGAGAGAGAGAGAGAGAGAGAGAGAGAGAGAGAGAGAGAGAGAGAATATTTTGATAATGTATGTAAATTATGAAAGCCTTGTTGTATTCAATGATAGCAGTCTCTAAGAGGCGGGTTTCTACATTTCCTTAATCTTATTATTGATATTATTAGTTAGTTTAATGGTATCACTGGGCTGGAATTCTCAGCTATTTTCAAAATTGCAATAAAACCTAGCGTTTATATTTGTGTTTACTTTCCTTCTCTGAGTGGAATCTTGCTATTTTGCATATAGCTGACTCATCGTAACGTTATCTGACGGCTAAGTCCATAAAAACCAATACAAAAATGAATATTTTTTGTGATTAGTTACATAAATACTGAAGTTACATAAAAACAGATGATTTTTTGTTATTTGAATTAGGAACAAAGCGCAATGGCTGTATGTATTTTGATTTTAATTGTATTAAAACAGAAGCTAATTTAATTTCAGTATTTTTATCATAAAGCAAAGAGAAGTATAATTACTGCATATATACTTTGCGCCTAAGTACATTCAAATCGAAACTGGATGAGTACAAATACTTTGTTATCAAGGTAAACACAAGCAGATATATGTGTGTATGATAGTATATATATATATATATATATATATATATATATATATATATATATATATATATATATATAGTACTTTGTCATTAGTTGAAATTAAAACGAAAAACTTACATTATGAACTATGTTTTTATTCAATTTAAAATTTAATCAAAATAACCTCTTATAGTTTGTCACTAGTTAGATTAAAAGCAAAACACATCAATTGTAAATGCTTTTTCAGAACTGATATTAAGAGGCAATATAACAATAGATACTTTTTAACTTAAAATTAGAGCAAAGTAACTACGTATATTTTGTCCGCTATTACATACACCAAAATCAAAGCAAAAGTAATGTGAATGAATTGTCATTAGTCACATGAAAACCGATGCAAATATCTATCAATAACCCGTCATTAGCTATATTAAAACTACAGCAAAATGACTTTTTATATCATTAAACTGTCATTAGTTACATTAGAACTTCAGCAAAAGAGCAATCAAATATTGTCATCAGATACATTAAAACTTTACCTATAGCTATCGATAGTCTGTCATTATTTACATTAAAACGTAAACAAAATAACTGTCAATAAACTGCCATTAGTTATATCGAAACCGAAGGAAGATGCCAATAAATTGTCATGAGTCACACCACAACCGAACAAAATAACTTCGCATACTTTATCGTTGTTTGAATCTGAGACCAAGGAGAATAAGACCGTTTATTTTGTCTGGCTATTAGTTACATAGAGCCATAGCAAAACGACCAGCCAATACCTACGATTCCCCTCAACCCGAGATAAAACAGTGTGTAGGAGTGCAGAAAGCCCATAGCTCATCCTTCCACGGAAGCGCTCTCCTGTTTTCTCCTTCTTCTGCCATCGATCATCTTGACGGACGGACCTTAATCGAAACGTTTGATATTTTCCCCCAGGGATGAGCCAAGACTTCTGATGCGAGTCAAAGTCATTTTTAGTTTTCCGTCGCGGCTGTAACGAATGGATATACGGGGAGATACGAAAAAGGGAAAGGGGTTACAGAGGTGTGCATTAATGCAGAGATGAAAGGGACTCGAAGCGGAGGGAAAGGGCTAAGGAGGTGGGTGGAGATGGGGAAATGGAGAGAAACGAGAGTTCCAGTTTAGATAAATGGATGCAGGGATGGAGACGCCGTTGAGAGCTTGTACAATAAATGTCGATTCAAAATATGTGTAGTAAGTGATCACAGAAACTGGTGGCAGTTTTGTGTCTCTGTGTATGATTACAGAATGGACACTCAATAAAGATTATACAAACGTTGTTGTTGTTTTTTATTAGGCTGGCCCTATGCCAGCATGGGCTTTTGCTCATAGAGCAACCCGTAGGTCATTTGAATATTTTTCAAGTGAAAAGTTGAGACTTTTTCGGATGTGAAGATGCCTTTTATTTTGATCATATGGATAATAAAATGAATTATTATGATTAAAATAAGTGAATGAATGGTTAACAGACGAAGTTACAAAACCCTTTGGGCCCTAAGGCACCCTTCAGTAGGAGGAAAAGAACGGTAGCGAGTACTGGCGAGTAGGAGATAGCCAGTAAGGACAACAAGCGTCGATCGTTAGTGGTGGAGAACGATGATGGAAAAACGAAATGTTTGAATTTTAGAGACAGCAACACAGAGTTTAGTAAAAACTTAAGCGATAGTTAGAGCGATAGTCGAAAAATTTCGGTCGTTAGACGTGAAGTGGCCGAAAAGGAAGGGGAAAAGAAGGTTGTTTAGTAATAGGAAAAGGAGATTATTGCTAACCAAGCAGTTAACAAATACGTGTTTAGAGAAAATGATACTCTTCTCCGAGGAGGTGGTCTGGAAGGTCAATCTCGTATTTAATGGTTTCTCGGGTGATTTCTGCTGGCAGCGTTTGTGAAAAGATGTTCCTTGCTTCTTTCACTGTTCTGTCCAGGAGTTTTTCCAGGTCCTGGAAGGTGAGACGAACCTTTGCTTGGTATTGTCCAGTAACTGTTAGCTCGGTCTGAGATGATCCATTCAGAAATACTTTCTGGGTTTCTGCTTCGACTCGCAAAACAGGAACAACTGGCGGTGTGGGGGTTGGCGGAATGATCTCAGGGGTTGGGGGAATGATCTCAGTGGTTGGCGGAATGATCTTAGGGGTGGGGGAATGATCTCAGTGGTTGGCGGAATGATCTTAGGGGTTGGGGGAATGATCTCAGTGGTTGGCGGATGATCTCAGGGGTTGGGGGAATGATCTCAGTGGTTGGGGGAATGATCAGAAGGTCGGATGAATGAATCTCAGGGGTTGGGGCATTGATCACAGAGGTAGGAGGAATGATCTCAGGGGTTGGAGTAATAATCTCAGAGGTCGGAGGAATGAAATTAAGGGGTTGGGGAATGATTTCAGACGTAGAATGATCTTGGAGGTCGGAGGAATGATCTTAGGGGTTGGGGGACTGATCACAGAGGTAGGAGGAATGATCTCAGGGGGTGGGGGTGGGGGAATGATCTCAGAGGTCGTAGGAATGATCTCAGGGGTTGGGAGAAGATGATCACAGAGGTCGTAGGAATGATCTCAGAGGTTTGGGAGAATGATCTTAGAGGTCGGAGGAATGATCTCAGGGCGTGGGGGTGGGGGAATGATCTCAGAAGTTGTAGGAATGATCTCAGAGGTTGGGAGAATGATCATAGAGGTAGGAGGAATGATCTCAGGGGGGTGGGGGTGGGGGAATGATCTCAGAGGTCGTAGGAATGATCTCAGGAGTTGGGAGACTGATCACAGGGGTAGGAGGAATGATCTCTGGGGTTGGAGGAGGTTGGGGAGCGGGAATGTGGTGGTAAGGAGAAAGTGGTGAGGGATTGGGAATGTAGTGTTGGGTTGGAGGAGGTTGGGAAAAGGGAGGTTGAGGAGTTTGAGGTGTAGGAATCAGTTAATGCAACTGCGTAAAAATATCAATATGAAAGTCACTCCAAATTTAGATTTCTATAATATTTGTTTGGATGATGGGAATATGATTAAAATCATCATAGTAAGTAACATAAAACTTGTGCGGTCTTTTTCGCAAAATATCATATTTGTAGAGACTTGAATTCTAAGTGAGCATCGGCAGCAACATTGATAAGCAAACCTGTTGTATAAAGAAAAAATAATGAAATAAAAACGTTCCTCAAAACAGTTCAAGTTACCCCTTAGGAAGCGAGCTGAGTGTCATACTAGATGCAACAGTTAACTGACGTAGAAATTCATTACTTTTTTATGGTAAAAATTCCTAAATATTGAAAGCGGATTTGACCACTTAAGGTACTCTGAGGATTATTTATAACTGGTCATTTATATTTTTTCTAAATAATACGATGACAGTAAGAAGAGCAGGCGAAAAATAGAAAGAAAATGTACAGATGTAAAGAAGCAAAACCGCCTGGAAGGTATAAATAGGTTGTAAGAAACGCTGAAATAAAGAAGCAACCAGATTCGCTGAACAGCAGCACCAATATGCAGTCAATGTGTCGCTGTCGAACTTCTCAGTTCCAGAGGTTCCTTATTCCTCATACCGTGGGAGTGTGGAACTTCCAGCCTCTCAGAGGAAGTCGCGCAAATGGAACTTCGGAGTTCAAACGAAGTAACAAACATGACTGCCATAATACTATTCGCCTTGCATTGTAATCATTTATATCAATTCTTATTTTATTATTAGTTTTCCCTTTTTAATAAGTGGTCTCTTTTTTTCTGTTTTCCTTACCTCGTCTTTACTCTTCCTAACGAACGCCATATCCTTTGGAAGCTTGAATTTCAAGGTTACATCTTCTTAATAATAATAATAATAATAATAAATAAATAATAATAATAATAATAATAATAATAATAATAATAATACTGAAGGCATAAAATAGTTTTGAAGTCCAAGAATGAACACTGAAAAATTGATGGAAGTAGAACTAACATCTGAAACGTTTAAAAAAAAAAAATCAATAACTGTTGGAATGTTGCTTAAGGCAGGACAGGGAACTGAAGACGTGACTGGTAAAAATTTTGAAATAGCAAAACAGGATACGCTGAAGACCTGTCATTTATTTCATGTGGGAGTAACCTTTTGAAAACCTAAAAAAAATAAAAAAAAACATTAGATCTGGACTCAGCTCTATTGGCTGAGGGTTGTGTTATAGGGAGAAAGTCCAAAATAAGGAAATGATCGTAAAGTACGACACTTCGACGTTGATGATGAAATTCGGATAATTTTTTCTTGTGTTTCTAAGCGTACGCGAATTCGACTTTCAGATCTCTGGATGCAGTTACCGTTGATGGGATTGGAATGAGAAACAACGAGAGAGAGAGAGAGAGAGAGAGAGAGAGAGAGAGAGAGAGAGAGAGAGAGAGAGAACGAATGCTTTTAAGTAGTGAACGGAAAATAGGATAACAAGAAACAGAGGAATGCAGAGATATTTACATTTTTGACAGTTATATATATTGAATTGAGAGAGAGAGAGAGAGAGAGAGACGAGAGAGAGAGAGAGACGAGAGAGAGAGAGAGCATTAATGTTTTTGAATAGTGAACGGAAAGAGGGAGAATTAGAAACAGGGGCACAAATTATATATCTAAATTCCCAATTGTTATGTATATTAAACTGAGGAGAGAGAGAGAGAGAGAGATGAGAGAGAGAGAGATGAGAGAGAGAGAGAAATCTTCATATATCCCACAAAATTAAGTGTGAAAACATTAATATGACTATATTTCAGGCAACTTTGGTTGTATAGCTATTGTCTCGACAAAAGCTCGTTTTTATAAGGGTGGAAAACTGACTTCAGGCTGTAGGAAGAAAATAAAAATCACAATTTGCTATGGGACATCACTCAAGTCGATTAGATTGGATTGTATTACGGGTGATGGTAACACCTTTTTCTTTCTTGCGGAGAGGAACTTTGTCTGACTCAGGGAAAGCTGACAATTTGACCGTTGGAAACGTCTTCTTAAAATTATATATCCATTGAATCTTTCAAATACGCTAATCTATCCGTTGAACGAGCGAATTATTCAAGACATGTCCAAAACTCATTTCAAATTCTCTTACACTTTCTGATTTTAAAAAGATTCTACCCGCGTCTAATTAATTCACGAGAGAAAACTCGAGTAGTTTAAAAAAGTTATCGTGTTCCCTCCAAGGTGTAGTAGATGAGGATGACTCTGAAGTAGCACTCAAGCTGAGATGAGAATGAAGATCACTTTGACAACTTTTTAGTTTTCCGTAAAAGGAAACCACCGAGATGGCTGTTTGTCTATCCGTCCGCACTTTTCTGTCCACCCTCAGATCGTAAAAACTACTGAGGTTAGAGGACTGCAAGTTGGTACGTTGATCATCAACCCTCCAATCATCAGACATACCAAATTGCAGTTCTCTAGCCTCAGCAGTTTTTATTTTTATTTAATGTTAAAGTCAGCCATGATCGTGCGACTGGCAACGCTATAAGACTGGCCACTGCGGCCAGCTGAGAGTTTCATGGACCGTGGCTGAGAGTTTCATACAGCATTATAAACTGTACAGAAAACTCGATTCTGCCGAAGAAATTTTGGAGCAATTTTTTCTTGTTAAAACCGGAGTGTTTAAGTAAACTGGATGAAGTGTAATACGATATTAAAAGTAAGGTTGCTAGCCTCGATAAATAGTGTTGACACTGAGTGTCATTATTGTTAAGGGGGTGTTATGGGGTGAGGGGGTGAGCAGCGATTTAGGGGATGGGGTACTGGGTTTGGGATGGGGGGAAGTGTAATGTATAACAAAACAACTTTGTGATAATTTATAAACATATTTTTAGAAAGTTTACTGTATTTTCATTATGAAAGGAAAGTTCCTAGTTAATATCCTTATCAAAATCTGAATATTTACCTCGTTTTCTTTCGAAATCATAATGGGCAGTTTATTATAACTTCAGGGAATGTTGGCTATTTTTATGGAAGTACATTTAACAGTTTTTAGAAATTTTTTAAATTTTCAACATTGGTGTATAACAGGAAAATCCTTCAAATTATTTTAAACTTCAAAAATCAAATGTTCATCTCGTGCCCCCCATGGAATCCGGAGGATTAGTCGAAAATGGTGTCAGGGAATCATTACGTTTTTTAGTAACGTTAAAATTCATCATAGGGATATTGTGCAACTCGACTATGGAGTTAAATGGAAATATGAAAAGTACATTGAATTTTGAAATGCTTCATTTCGTTCTTTATTAAAATATGAGAAAATTTAACATCATTCACCTGAATCAGTGTTTGAAGCAATTTTGTAACAACATTTTCTGGCTGAGATTGAATTCAAACTTTCTTTTAACACTTTCAGTTTCAAAATTATAATGTTCTGTTATCACTATTTGAATCGTCTAGCTAAACGTCAGGATAATGCTGAGAGAGTGCTGTAAATGCCCTCTTTTCTGAAGGTTAATTGATATTCACAAGAATTCCCCCATTTTTTTACTTTGGAATGAACGGAAAATATCCTGGATCTTTTTCAGTTCCAGAACCTGAATATTTATCCTTTTTGAAAGTGTTTTTTTTTCCGTAGCATAAATTAAAATACGAAGAATTATAAGACATTTCTTGGAGGTCATGAATTTTTCCAGTAATTAAAATTCCTTTCACTTCAGTGAAAGAGAAACTCGACTCTTTCAGGGACACCTGGGGGGGGGGGGGGGGGCCTTTCCTTCCCTTCATACACTTACCCAAAGAGGGCTTTCAAAAGGCCCAAACCTGATTTCATTGTCATCCCCGACGCCAGAAAAACCTCAACTCAATCAATCAACCATTGAACTGCTCATTTGAGGGGCATGTTGATACAAGTGGTCTGTTATTTTCACCCCCACTCACTCTCTCCCCTACCCCCCCCCCCTCCCACGAATGTGTGAATATGAATGAGTATTTCCAGGAAATGCAATTATATTCAGAGTGGAACAATGCTGAATGAAATATGAATTACGATTTTTTTGTTAGACTGGTTTATGACACATCAAGTTCTCGATTTCCAGAAAATGGCCGAAATGAAGCAAGGGATATCTATCTATCTATCTGTCTATATATACTATATATATACACAAATACGTATTTATATATGTATGTAAATATGTCTATATATTGATATATATTATATATATATATATATATATATTATATATATATATATATATATATATATATATATACACACACAGACACACAAATATATGTTATCTCTCTCTCTCTCTCTCTCTCTATCTCTCTCTCTCTCTCTCTCTCTCTCTCTCTCTATATATATATATATATATATATATATATATATATATATATATATATATATATACATACATATAATACATACATACATACATACATATATACATACATACACGTATATATCTCTCTCACATATTCTTTACAGCAAAACCCTCGCATACCCTAAAAATACAGATTCATAATTTATGCGATCTGTGATAGAATGAGTCTCGTTTTCCTCGAAATTCCCTCGAGAGACGTCGAGAGCTGAACTCATTTTCATAGTCTTGCTTCAGGAGAGACTACCATATTTTTTTCTCTCCTGCTTTTTTCCTGACCTCATATTTAACCAGATTCTGGGGAAAATGTGCCAAGATGGGCACACAGCCCTGAGCTGTTAGTACATTAATTACGGATATAGGTCATGGGGTTTTCGAAGAGAGAGAGAGAGAGAGAGAGGAGAGAGAGAGAGAGAGACAGACAGACAGACAGACAGAGAGAGAAGAGAGAGAGAGAGAGAGAGAGAGAGAGAGAGGAAAAATTCTAGCAGTAGTACTGCGATTCTATCAAATCAAAAGTTGCATGATTTAAGATATCATCCACTTGAACTTAAGACGAATACATTCATTCACAGATGGAAAACAGTACCCACTAAAGGTATATAAAGCCTGATATTTTTTTTAATTTCTTCCACAGTTGCTTGATTTAATGAGTTATTATATTCTATAATTTAGTGTTGTAACAGACAGTGTGGTTGAAAAATTTTCGGTTTAGTTTGCTATTAATTTTAAGATAAAGACTAGTTTGCTCTATACCGTCACGAGGCATCCATATAAGCATATATATTTTATAAATGATACTGAACAATGAATAGAAAATTTTATCTTGCTTTATTGTGATGAGGGTAACCTGTGAATTTGCTAGTACGAGCTTTGTGGTTCAGCTATACAAACTTCGTGATCTGGTGCCAAAATATAACTAATATTTTGTTATAGTCCAAAGAATACAGAAGGCAATGTTTCTCAGTAGAATTATTATGCGTTGACTAATGATTGCTTTTTGGAAATAGACTCCACTTTTAGGGTTGACGTCGTTCCAGCCCGAGTTTAGCCCCTTTCACAGCAGCCCTATAAATAAATGAGGTTCATGCTTTAGCAAGTAAGTAATATCCCCAAGGTCGACGTTGGCGTCTGGAGCCTATAAGTTTTTTTTTTTTACTTTTTATATGTAACAGGACAGTTTTCATTTAAATAAATAATTTATTTTCAAAGATGTTTCTCAGAAACAAAGTGATTAATGTGGAGAGCCATTCAGGCCGCTTCTTCCCTCACGCTACGCTGTGGCCATCAGTAATGCTCTCAGGTTTTAGATGGCTCAGCTACTGATTCTGCCCTCCACTACCAGATTTCAAGATTCCTTCTGTAAGAGAGAAGTCCTTTCGCTTCTCGTTTGGTTAAGGCACTCCCATCGCCATTCCTTTTTCATTTTGCTTGTTTTTTTTTCAGACCTGGGCAAGATAAGGTACATTAAATAGCCAGTCTTATTAGCCTCTTCATTTGGAAATGAATGCCACAGACTCCACATATGCAGTGAAGAAGTTTATTTACAACTTTCAGAAAATATCACTGAAGGTCCTAGCTTGCTTCTGATTGGCTGCGCAGTATGAGCTCCCACCAATCACGAACAGCTATGATAATGCTGGTTGCTATATTTACATTCAGACAGCTTCTGCCTACATCACCCACCCTCCACAAAAAATCAACTCCAAGACCCACACACACAACTCCCCCCCCCCCCTCCCCCCCCAAAAAAAAAGGCTATTCCCTCATAAATCTATTTTAAAGTTCCTGTTAAATTTACAGTCCTAATAAAACCAGGCTTCGTTTACCCCATTGTAGCAATTTTCTTAACTGAAGTACCAACAAATGCGACTATAAACTTCATCTTTTTTTTTTTTTTTTTTTTTTTTTTTTTTTTTTCACCGAAGTACCCGTAAACAGGGCAGTAAACTTGGTCTCAAACGATGTGTAACTGTGAAAAAGGTCCCATTTGCGAAAGACGTTAGTCACTTCTATGGAATGGACAAAGTTTGCATCTTTCATTAAAAAAGAAAATGAAGTTTATCATGAATTTTGTTTTTAGTAGACCTGAACAACCTTTTTCATTATGCTTAAGGTTTCAGTTCTTTATATATATGT
>NC_087211.1:57720030-57730030 GCF_015104395.2 Macrobrachium nipponense
TTCGATGTTTACCGTAAACTAGCAACCGAGCCGTAGTTTTCCCGGATGTAATTTTCACCCGTTTCTCACCATATTCAGCAACAATTTGAAAATGGCTTGGTCTTGTTAAGTTACGTAGTCACTGAGTAGGGAAAGACCCTCTCTCCTTCGCCCCTCTTGAACCCTTAATGCTAATAAATTGGTCCGTCGCTGTTAAGCACTTACGGGGGATTCCGCACCGTTGAAAAGTGCTTACAGACAGACAGACAGACAGACCAAACTACTGTTTTTTGTAGTAAGATTCTCATTCGCAAATCTTTGAATAACTTTTTCCAAGAATCAAGTTCAGGTCAAATTAAAAACCAATGAATGCTAGGACAAAAGAGCAGATATTTTTGAGGTGTTGGGCAATTCAAAGTGTAACGTGCGACTACTAGAGAAATAAAAAGAGAATGTGATCGTTCTTTAAGAATAGGTCTCAATAGAATCTTAGAAAATGTTAAGAAAAATTTGATTCAAAGTAAATTACCCTGTTTGTGCAAAGGAGATTTACTGACGAAAAAACAGTAAAATCTATACACACATTGTAATGTGTGTATATATATATATATATATATATATATATATATATATATATATATATATATATATATATATATATATATATAATATATATATATATATATATATAGAAAACTTTACATCTTCTGCTGCTGAAGAAGACGATTCCACTTAAAATGGAACTCAACAACCCATAGCAACTAATCCCCTTAGGGGCGTAGTGCCGTCAGTGGCCCTCATGCGGTGCACTGTAGGCATTACCTAAGGTTCTTTGCAGCTCGCCATCGGCCCCTAGCTGCAACCAAGTTCGTTACTTTAACTGAACCTCCCTTCATATTCTCTTTTTTTCATATTACATTCCACCCTGTCCTAATACTTGATTCATAGCGCAACTGCGAGGTTTTCCTTCTTTTACACCTTTCAAAGCTTTTACTGTCAATTTCTATTTCAGCTCTGAATGACTTCATAAGTCCAAGTGCTTGGCCTTTGGCCTAAATTCTATATTCAACTCATAGCAACAAATGGTCGCCATGCATACTTGCTCGATGTGCGCAACCAGGTCCTCAGTTTACGAACCGTGAGTTTAGAAGAAGGTCAATAAGAACCTTTTGATCCTACCTAGCCTACAATGTTGCGCGCACACCATTAGCACTAGCAATCAACGGAGGTATTAATTTTCTAAAAACCTGCATGAGTATATCATCTATTTTTCATCCCATGTGATGCATACATATGTAGCAAATTCCATTATTGTGATTATCAAAGAAAAAGTTCATTAAAATTCTAACAACAAAACCATCTTTGTTTGATGAACTCAAACTTCATAGTACGTTGGAGGAAAATGAATGAAACATTGCATTATGAATTATGAATGAGCTCGCTCTGTAAATAAGTCCTCCTTACGTACACATCTTAATAGAGCCTATCAATTATCTCATTCGTTTGCATATTAATAATTACCTTCATTTCAATGAGCTGTTGACCTCTGGAATTTCCCGTCGATTCTCTGAGTCTGATTGGTATATCCTAATCTGTCATTCTTTAGGGATTAATAACTAGTCGTAATATTTGTCAGAAAAAAAATGTTTTTGTTAGAGAATATGAATATGCGTCATTATTTCTCCCATGTATTGTCTTGTTAAGTAAGGAAAAATGTATGGTCAGTTCTAGCTACATGTATACATACGAGTACGTATATACAAATATACATACGCTTAATTTACTATCTTGGTGTACAGAAGAAAAACGAGTTTTATTTTTTAGGATCTAGGCCTAAATCGTTTCCACATTTTCTCGGGTCGATCTCAGGTCACTTAATGGTGAGGCAAGGTTCATAAACTGGACCGCACACGCCTTTCTCGCTGTCAACACACACGCGCTTATATATAAAGGGTGTAAGACGAGCGTTTGTAAATATTTCGCAAAATGAAAGAAAAACTAATTCTGAATAGAAAATGCACAATTGGACGAGTGGGTTTCGTACTCGAATATCAATCTGGTAGCCCGAGTTCGTTTTCATGCGACCGGCAGTGTGGAATTAGAGGAATTTATTTCTAGTGATCAGAAATTCATTTCTCGATATAACGTGGCTCGGATCCCACAATAAGCAGTAGGTCCTGTTGCTTAGAAACCAATTGGTTCCTAGCCACGGAAAAGTATCTAATCCTTCGGGCAAACCCCAACAGAGGTGTTGATCGACGAGGGGAGTTTTGAAAATAACCGTCCATCATTGACGCTGCTCTTGGGCGAGGGAGGCCCTTAGCGAGCGGTCGGAGTAGTCTGGGATATGGGGGAGAAGGTTGGGAGGGTAAAGTGAACGAGGTGAAGCAGCACTATATGGCTTTACGTTACAAGTAAGTAGTGTAAATGTTGCTTGGCAACATTTATCTGTGGTCGAATGAATTTAAGCTGCCTCGTCTTGGAATTGTGGAATCAGAAGTCAGGACTAGGCCTACGCGGCCGCTACGCCTATGACAGAATGAATCTGTATTTTACAGAACGCCTATGACTGTGTCTGATGAATACATTTGATGGAGAGGGAGAGATTTTTGATAATACATATAAATCGTTGACTGGTGTCTGTTGAATAAGCTTACCTTTGATGGAAGCGAGATTCAGTTGGGCTTGCTTTTCTATGTCTTTCTTTTTATCAGTGTCCAGTGAATACCACTGATGGAGAGGGAGAGGGTATCAATGATGCACATATTTTATTATTTTATTTTTTAGCATCAGCATCTAAACAATACATTTGACAGAAGGTATTGTATTCACATAGGCCTAACTGCTCCATCCCCTCCCCTCCTATATCCCTGACAACACCGATACCTGTATACCATCATACTCGCCAGATCAGAGCTATACAATGATAAACCATTATTTAAAGAATTTACTTCACGGACAAATCTTTATGTAACATTTTATGCTCAAGATTACTTTATCTTTCATTTCCCAAAGTTTTTGCATAAACTCGTGTTATGCCCTGTAATATATATATATATATATATATATATATATATTATATATATATTATGTATATATTTTATATATATATATATATATATATATATATATATATATATATTATATATATGTATTATATATATATTAGTATATATATGTTAATATATACATATATATACATATATAGATAGATATATATATATATAATATACTATATATATTTTTATATATATATATATATATATATTATATATATATTATATATATAATATATATATATATATATATAATTTCTACTTCGTAGTGAGTCACACGACTACTGCCTTCTTTCCCTTACATTCAATTTTATTCCAGATGTCCAAGGAAGAGGAGGCACAGAGAAAATAGTTCAGAATCCTCAAGCGATATAATTATATATATATATATAATATATATATTATATATATATATATATATATATATATGTACATATATATATAAATATATATATATATATATATTATATATATATATATATAATTTTTTTCGTGCATTCCCATCTTTGTTATTTCGAGCAGCGTCCCCATAAACTTCCACCGACCAGAGGTTATCCTCCTGTTATCGTCCCAAGTGGCCCTCGACTCTTACAAATGAGATGACTCCGGCGGCCTCCATTAGCTTTTAGAAAAAAGAAAAAAAAATGAAAAGCAAAAATGAAATCGGGAAATGATCGTAAATACGACGTCCGACGCTAATGATGAGATTTTTAGGATTTTCTCCTTTTTCTTATTTCCCTCCCTCATTTTTTTGCCCAAGGGAGGATCATTTGCGCTTATCAAAATATGTGATCGATGCTTCGTAGAGTAGACAGACAGAAAGAGACAGACAGACAGACAGACGGACAAGAGGGGCACAGGCAGACGTGAATCAGCAATATTTTTTTATATGTGGGTTTAATATCCAAACTGTGCATTACCCTGTATGGGCGTCTTTCATTTATTTAACAGTATGTAACTTATAACTTGTTATTTTAATTTTCTTCCAGTATTGATTAATCTCCCTTTTTTCTGCTCCTTTACATTTCACGCTGCACATATTGTCATACATCTTGCATGTGCAAAGAAAAAACTTCTGCCTGAAATTATATCTCGTTCACTTTATTTTTTTTGTTCAGGAGCAAAGGCCAGTGTAGCAGGCAAGCTAATGATAAACCTTTGTAGCCCAGGTTCGAGGAACACAAGAAGAGAAAGACAAGAAGTATGGTTAGGCTTTAAGGAAGAATACATACAATCACATAGACATACACACAAATATATTGTAGGTATTCTTCCTCGAAGTTAAATACTTCAGGTTTAATTCATTACATGATTCTTAAATAATTAGGAAATGAAATGTGTTTTCACGCTAGGTACGCACACATACATAGATATATATATATATATATATATATATATATATATATATATAATATATATATATATGCATTAAGCTACAAATGTCCTTTAATATCCAATAGCGCTCTGCTTCGGAATTATATAGTTTTATATATGTTAACCGAAGGGGAATTCTCTAGTTGACAATAATTTCGTCCTATCGTGGATTCGAACCAACGAGCAGAGGAGAGATCAGGATTTCAGTGAAGTTACCGATCAAGCCAACAACTTAATGCATGCATATGAATCACGGTGATGCGATAAAGAATATATATATATATATATATATATATATATATATATATATATATATATATTATATATATATAAATGTCTATATATACTATATATATATATATATATATATATATATATATATATATATATATATATATATATAGCGGTAAGGATTTAAATGGAGACATCTATTTCATATGGGCGTTTATTTAATGCAACGTTTTCAGGGACCAGCCCCATTTTCAAGCCGCCATGTATCCCGTCTGAGGCTTCCCCTTCGGTTGATATGATATATATATATATATATAATATATATATATATATATATATATATATATATATATACTGTGTATGTGTGTGAGTGTCGTACATGATAACACATGTATGAATAAGAATTTAACCTCAAATATATACATTGATATCCTTTATAGACTCAGCCTAAATTAAAAAAAAAAAAACTATATATACCAACTTAAGAGAGAAGATCATAGAGACAAGACGCGTTATAACAATCCCTGATTAAAAGATTATTTGTCAGTCTAATCTATAATAAATTCCAGGGATTAACCTCTTCAAACACAAGGAAAAAGAATTGCCCTTTAATTAAAGTCCCTGTTACACGTGGCTGGCAAAATATTTACGTTACTCAAAAGACCTACCTCAAAATCCTTTGAATTAGACACTAAATTAACTGCAGATCAACGGACTAATGAGGAACAGAATCAAAATTAAGGTAGGTAATTGAGTTAATAAAATATAAACAGTGTTTTCTTGGATGCGTATGATTGAACAAACATCTTCTTTATGAAGATGAACTCATTAAGTAAAGAAATATTCATTATGTAAATAGTAAGAGAAATTGGGAATGACATGATTAAGTAAACTAATGTATATTTTAATAAGTTTGAAGAAGTACGCAGATTCTTTGCCAAGAAGAGGATATTAAATATATGCTAAGATCGTTGATTACGAGTTTCTCTGTTCACCTCTCATCGTAATTAATACCTCTGAAATACCTTTATTTATATTGTTATTGAATGCCCAGATTATTATAAATAGACAATGAGGAAAATATCTAACTGAGCTATAAGTAAAAACAGATTCTAATTCGCAATTACTTAACTTCGCCAGAGCAATTGCTTGCTTCGTTATCTTGTAGTTAAAAGTGTAAACAATAATACGTGCTGATTGTTTTAAATAGTTGAAGTTTGAGGGCTTAAGTATAATACTGGCGGAAGGAGAAGCCCGAACACTAAAAAATATAAAAGAAAATCTTGTAAGCTGTAGTGAAAAGCTCTTTTTTATTGTTACTTGCCTCGACCAAAGGACTGGTTGGGTTTTTTACTTTCTTTGGGAAGACAACCGGAAGGAACCAACCAAAGACTTTTTTGGTTAAGATGGAAAGATTCCTCCCGTTAGATTTTTTTTTTTTTTTTATTTTTTTTTTTTTTTTTTTTTTTGCGTAGAAGCACAAGGTAATTTTTCCTTAATTGTTTTTCTTATACTTCCTGTTATTGAAGAGGGCAGGTTTGTTCTCTCTCTCTCTCCTTTAAAAGCTTCCTGTTTTATCAGTGTTTTTTTATATCCTTTCTGGGCACAATTACTTCATGTAGAAATACAAGGGAATTTTTTATTTTATCGTATTTCTTGTACATCTTGCTATTGAGGAGGTCGGTTCTCTCTCTCTCTCTCTCTCTCTCTCTCTCTCTCTCTCTCTCTCTCTCTCTCTCTCTCTTTAAAAGATTTCAGTTTTATCGGCGTCTTTCCCTATCCCTTTTGGGTAAAATTACTTCAAAGCGCTGTAATTGTTTCTGTCTGTTTCCTAATAAGATTTTTACTCTCTCTCTCTCTCTCTCTCTCTCTCTCTCTCTCTCTCTCTCTCTCTCTCTCTCTCTCCATAAAGACCGCTGACTAAAAAATCTTAAAATTCATCACACAAGAGGAATTTCCACTGAAGGACATTCTCCAACACCAGATCCCGTTTCAGATTCTGGATTCCACCAGATGCTGAGATGAACAGTGGAGAGGACATGTCAGGCTTCCGGGCCAGATGTGGCTTTTGGGGAATATATATATATAGTGCAGGCTAGGAAGGATAGACTTGTTTCTCTTTTCACTAGTCATTGTTGTGGTGGAGGTTTTATAAGTTCATTCGTTTAGTGAAGTTGAATGAGTCTTGTTGGTCAAATGCAGAGGCAGATAGAAGGGAAATCGAATGTTTTTGTCTTACCCAGAGCCCTGGATTAGTAGGAAAAGTAGGAAACTGAATAAATGAATATAAGTGGAAATTGTAGATTTTTTTAGGGTTGTTTTGGCCATGCAGAAAGGGTAGAGGTGCACCGGTTTGCTCAAAACACAATTCGAAAGTCAATAATACATAATCTACAGTTAGGCAAGTTGGGTGCCTCTTCAAATAATGGTCAATTAACTCTTTAAGATTCACGAATTAGAGCACAGACGATCGTATTGAATACATAATCTTCCATAAAATTCAACATACCAAAAACCTTCATATTTCAGACATTTAAACAGGCCAGTCTCTATAATACCTTGCCCAGCCACCCCCACTCTCTCTCTCTCTCTCTCTCTCTCTCTCTCTCTCTCTCTCTCTCTCTCTCTCTCTCTTTAAAAGCTTTCTGTTTCATCAGCGTTTTTCCCTATCCTGTATGGGTGCAATTACTTCATGTAGAAATACAAGGAATTTTTTTATTTTATTGTATTTCTTATACATCTTGCTATTGAGAAGGTCGCTCTCTCTCTCTCTCTCTCTCTCTCTCTCTCTCTCTCTTTAAAAGCTTTCTGTTTTATCGGCGGGTTTCCCTATCCCTTCTGGGTGCAATTACTTCAAAGCACTGTAGTTGTTTCTCTGTCCGCCTCCTTACCAGCCACCCTCCCCCACCTCTCTCTCTCTCTCTCTCTCTCTCTCTCTCTCTCTCTCTCTCTCTTTCTCTCTCTCAAAAATTCCTTCAACAAGACGCTCAGACACTCTTATTCAACTTTTACAACCACAAATGAAAACAGAATCTCCCGTCCTCCGACACGCCGAAACCAATCTCGTCTCGCGCAGTTCATCGCCCAATCCCGCCCGGAGGCAATACATACACTTTCGAGTGGGACTCACCATCGCCAAGAGGGTCTTCTTTCCACAAAAATGTGCGAGTCAGACGGTTCCAGATGTTCTAGGAACACCCGGGCAAGTAATAAACTTCGCCTTAGACGTGGGTACCCAGAGAAATCTATTGCGCCCCATAAAGATGGCAAAATCCCCATGTCTCCACACTCTGCGACTTGTTTCGGTGTGGAGATCGCCCTTTTATGAATTCCCATCTCGCTTACGTATTCCCGGTTCTACATTGAAGGGGAACAAGACCTCTTCCAAGTTCGACTACAATGAGCTTTGCTCCTTCAGTTCGTTGTGTGATACTGAATTTTGCATGTTTAATTTTCATTATTATTTTCAATGATAAAGATAAGAAATAGAACACAGAATACAAAATGTATTTTAATCTACTTGTGTTTTTACAATGAAGGTAATTTCAAGTTTAACGATATACTGAAAAATAGTAGTGAAGTAATTATGAAAATGAAAAGTGGTATGCATAACCGATGTATTTATGAAGCAAACGTATACAGTCAGACAACTGAATAAAAATATATACATATATGTATTTACACACACACACGCACACACACACACACACACACACACACACATATATATATATATATATATATATATATATATATATATATATATATGTATCCTCCATGGATTTCAGAGATTAAGGGCCTATTATCATCCTAGAAAGGTTGTGTTCAATAATGCAGGATGAAAAAACATTTTGAAGAGTTTCCTAGAAAAATTATTGCATCTCTTTTAATCTAAGAATTGTTGGTTAGTCCCATTTTCCTAATTAGTTTTCTTGTATTAAGGTCAAAGGTAGATATATGAATGGAACGTATTTGAATCTCACTTTTATTATTACAACAATTGAAAGAATAATAGTACATTGAGAAAAGAGGGTCGGAACATTGGACGAGAATTAATTGGGGTCTCGCAACATAATTATATAAAAAAAGAAAAAAAACGAGAAACCCTCCATAGGAGGCAACCTTTCCTGAGTGCTAAGATAAGGAAATATACATGTATATAGTATATATATATATATATATATATATATATATATATATATATATATATATATCTTCCTTTTATTACTAAGAAAGGGCGCCTTTTGTGGAGGGTTCTCAGTTTTCTTTTTTTTTTCTTAAATAACGAGGCCGTAGGTACCATATGAGTCTGATGCAATATATATATATCTATATTATATATATAATATATATATATATATATATATATATATATATATATAATAATATTTATTTATATATACATATGTATGTATGTATGTATGTATGCATATGTATACATTCTACAATAGCCTCCGTTGTGGCAAACTGGGAGGGATATTTTAATTAATACACAGAAATTGAGGCACCGGTATGACAAAGTCCCCTTAATAGGTCAGAAGCGATTTAACATTATTCCAGTAATAGTAAATCAAATTCTATTTTTTACTTTTTAGGGAATACGTAGGAAATGATTAAGCATGTTCGATACACGACAACGCTCTTGAGCTTTGATATACTTCAACTAATGTGGACTCGTAATTGCCACGAGGCGGATGGTGGAAAAATATAACATTTTTGAAGGTGGCTTGGGCGTTTGCAATTAATGCTGAAATGACGTCCAACAGGAAATGTTGCGAGATATTAAGCACAAACGTCAGAACATTTTAAAGTTCTGTTACAATTTCTGTGCCTAATATAGATATGGTTAATGGTCAAAAATGAATTTAGAAACTACTCGTCATTGCTGTATTCCAGCTGTATATATATATATATATATATATATATATATATATATATATATATATATATATGTATATATATATATATATATATATATATATATATATATATATATATGTATATATGTATATTATATATATATATATATATAGTAATATATATATATATATATATATATATAAGTTGACTGTGTATAAAATTGATGAAACATAATCATGTCAACGACAGGCAACAATATCACGCTACGCTTATCATTCTTTGCGAAAGAAAGTTAGTCTGAATGAAATCCATCAATGATATGAAGAATAATCGTCTTTCTAACATGAAGAAATAAACACCAGACCTGCATTTTCTATCACGGAAAACAAAGAAATTTTCAGCGAATTTGTTTTGGGGGGAAACGAAACTCGATATGAAATAGAAGATTAAGGTATGCAGTATTATTTATATTTTTGTATACATAAGTTTCAAGGCTCAGG
>NC_087211.1:57735030-57736845 GCF_015104395.2 Macrobrachium nipponense
TCCACGAAACGGTGTGTGGCTGACCCCCTACTCTACATTCGTTTGGCGAGCGGCCTGGCTAACTAAACTATCCCCCTACTCTACATTCGTTCGGCACGTGGCCTGGCTAACTAAACTGTCCTCCTACTCTACATTTGTAGTTCGAACATATGGGCTGTTAGCCTAAGCGGACATTCGGGCATGATTGTGACCTAATCAAATGAACCCACCTAACCTGTCTTAGGGCGCGTGCCCTAACCTAGCGTGACCTAACCAAATGAACCAACCTAACCTGACTTAGGGCACGTGCCCTAACCTGGCCTGTACCCCCCGTATGGTAACATCTCTCAATAAGCAATGTGATGCTACCTTTTTAGTGATAATTTTTTTAACACCCACTGTTACTTGTACGTACGGGCACTCAACAATTCCTAGAACACCGGGATTAAAGTTATGTCCAAATTCATAGTTCGAACTCGTGGACTGTTAGAGTACGTGAATGTTCAGATATGGTGACCAGCCCTGTCTTCCTCCTGTCAATAAGAACACTTACCTGCTATATATTACCTACCCGGTTTTACCCTTAACCAAGGAACATTTACCCTATCTTACATATACTTCAATTAACTTACCTTATTATTGGGAGGCGTCAAATTTGTGCTCGGCCCCCAAGAAATAAAGTAAAGATTAGTCTTCGAAATCGGAATCATTGAAGTCTTTAGGAAACACTATTCTTCTTCTCTTTTTGGATGGGACGGCTAGATTTGGCAGGAACTAGCTACACACACCACTAAGTCACCTAGAAGGGCACTTTTCATCAAATACACAAGCAATGATCTTTTGTCATGGCATAAAATTACGAGATCGAGCATAGTCACTGGATTGGCGGCGGCAAATTGCACACGCATGGGATACGAGGTGGAAGACGCAGACGTTGACATGCTGATTCACAGGAACAGACTGAGGTCGAGGCATGGCCATGGTCGGGCAGGGTCGGGCAGGATCTGGTCACGGAACTACTTACCATGGCGAAGGGATTATGGGCTGGGCAAAATGTGTCGCGCGGCCTGGCCAACTAAACTGTAAACTACCCTAACACAAATACTAACAGCAATAAACTTACGTAACTGATAAATGCAAAGAGAACATTATGCAAAACACAAGATTCAATATTACATTAACACCACAAAATTACTTTTAGCAAAGTAGCAAATTCTAATCTCACTTCTGCAATGATTTCACAAGAATATCACAATTGCACTAACTCACGTGGGTCTCTGAAGGAGATGGAATGAATAAGGATGGGAATCGTAGGTGAGGGGCCAACAGAAAAACTTCCAATTCAATTATTTAGTCCGTGGACGAGACATGCGTAGATAGAGCCAGGGCATCAGCCAAGGACTTCGCTCGCTTGCAGGCCTCACCAGGGAATCAAAGAAAGGACTCTTCTCATCAGGCAGCTCCTGGGTACTTCAGGTGTGACAGCTTCAAGAGAGATGTCAGGACGGAATTCTATGCAGAGCCCAGTCTCCGGACAGCGTAGTAGTAGGGGAAGATAGCCATGTCCATCACCAAGACAGGCTTGATGTGGCGCGCTGAGATCGTCGGTCATGACGCCGCTTCGTAAGGTGGGCCACTCACAGTCGATCTGGTTGTACGATGAGAACTGAGTGGGAGGAGACTCCAAAAAAATGACTGCAAACACACGTTACTGCCAGGTCTGAACAAAGTAGTCAGTCTTAAGTTGGCAGCCACACAGTTCGGACGTGGCGGAAGGAATATCTGATAATGAACCATATATACTCAGACTGTGCCGTTTGCAGCCAATATAACAAT
>NC_087211.1:57737345-57749845 GCF_015104395.2 Macrobrachium nipponense
TAATGAAAAAAGAGTAATGTACAAGCATAAAAAAGGGAAAAGAAGCAATATTAAAAAAAAAAAAAGTAAAAACACAGCATCTCCGTGGACCTCTCGTTACTGAGGGAAGGTTTCAACTTTAAAGTGCAGAGGCTTTCTACTATTGCCAGCTCCATGGGGGATACTCGACTAGCGAGAATGGAAAATGAATCTAACCTTAGAGGGTGATCACTATTTTCTGCGTGATCCCGTATGGCACTGAATGGTGGTTTTGCTAAAAGCCTGTTTGTCCTAACTGATCTTCCCAAGTGTGCAAACCATCGTACACGTGCTTGGCGCTTTGTTTTCCCCACGTAAATTGAATTACAGCAATTGCACTCGTATTTATAAACAACATGAGACTGTAGTTCTGGGGGTACGATGTATTTGTACTTAACCAAACCACCAATAGTATACTTAGGCTTGAACACTACCCTAACATTAAATTGAGGATAAAATTCTCTTAAAAGTTTTAGTAGTCTATTTTTAACAGAGAAACTCTCATTACCATAGAAAAACATGGTAAAATACAGATGCTGTGTTTTTAAATTTTTAGTGTGTATGTTTGTATGCCTTCATGATGCAGGTATTTACTTCTTTTTTTTAATATTGCTTCCTTTCCCTTTTTTATGCTTGTACATTACTCTTTTTTATTATATATTCAATGCAACCTTTGTGTAACATTTCTTCATTCTAATGATCGATCGTAATTTAGTGATATTTTTTTTCTTTCTGTGTTTTTGTATAGACCTGATGATGGAGACAGTTACTCCGAAACCGGTAGTCATAAGAAAATAAAGGATGTTTTATGTACAAGTGCTGGTTTTACTCTTTCTAACAAGACTCCGTCTTCCAAGGGATTGATCAGTTGCAGATATATATACATATCATCCAATAAGAGATCGAGGCTAGTCCCCATCATGTAGCAGGTGAAAAGGCAAAACAGCTCAATACATGGGTTGCTTTATTGTTGCCAACGTTTCAAGACTATGGTCTCATTTTCAAGGTTATTAAAAACAAAAATACATAAATTACAAACTTTTACAGCAAGATTAACATAAATTGTTACATACGAATAAGCACGAGAAAAAAATAAATATACGTATATAAAAATTTTAAATACAAATAAAAAAACTAAAAACACACAATGTATTAAACACTAAGTAAAAATTGTAAAAAAAAAAAAAATTAAAATATATAAAACAAAGCTTACAACCCGAGGTTCGGTTGCTGGAAGGCCTGCCAAAGCGAGAAGGAGTCGAGATAACCAAGGAAAGAAGATAAGAGTGGGCGGTCTAAGCAATGTATAATGGAACTGCTGTAGTGTTGCTATTAAATGTTGGAACGAGGTGCTTAATGGCCAAGGATTCGAGTATAGGGAGTTGGTTTTTATCCAGCCCTAATGAAAACCAACTCCCTATACTCGAATCCTTGGCCATTAAGCACCTCGTTCCAACATTGAATAGCAACACTACAGCAGTTCCATTATACATTGCTTACACCGCCCACTCTTATCTTCTTTCCTTAGTTATCTCGACTCCTTCTCGCTCTGGCAGGCCTTTCAGCAACCGAACCTCGGGTTGTAAGGTTTGTTTTATATATTTTAATTTTTTTAACAATTTTTACTTAGTGTTTAATACATTGTGTTTTTAGTTTTTTTATTTTTATTTAAAATTTTTATATAGGCATATTTTTTTTTCTCGTGCTTATTCGTATGAAACAATTTATGTTAATCTTGCCGGACAAGTTTGTAATTTATGTATTTTTGTTTTTAATAGCCTTGAAAATGAGACCATAGTCTTGAAACGTTGGCAACAATAAAGCAACCCATGTATTGAGCTGTTTTGCCTTTTCACCTGCTATATGTATATATATATATATATATTATATATATATATATATATATATATATATATAGTGTGTGTGTGTGTGTGTGTGTGTGTGTGTGTGTGTGTGTGTGTTTGTATGTGTGTGGTGTGTGTGTGTGTGTGTATGTATGTATGTATAACTGAATCACGAAAGTTTGGAACGTGATAAATCCATAAATAATTTAACTTATGTTCATTCTTCTATGTTTTTACAAGCATTGCGTATTGTCAGTCCCCAATATTTGGGTCAAGAAATTGAATACATTATAAAAATTTGGAAAGAATTATGTTAATCCTCCACATATATTAGATATTTGCTATAATAAAGCCAACAAAAAGTTTTCTAGAGTAAGTAACACTGAGAAAGAAAATTCTAAGAACATTCGCAGTTTGACTTATTTTAACGGATATGAAACCATTAAATCACTGTTAAAAGCCTTTAAGGTCACCCTTGTTTTTTCCTATAATAACACACTAAAAGGAATGTTAATAAAAAATGGCTCCAGGGAAAGCAACAACATAATATATAAAAAATTCCATGTATGGACTGTCCCTCCTTTTATCTTGGACAGTCGAGCAAGGGCTTAGAAGTAAGATTAAAACAGCATAAATATTCTGTCTAAACTGGCCAAACATCTAATGCAATGTTCATTCATTTAAGTGAAAACAAACACCAAATAAATTGGATTGATAGTTCAGTAATTGCAAGATCAAAAGATGTCTTATTACGAAATCTTTTAGAATCTGCCATAATAAAACTTACTTCCCATTGTCATTTTAATATCAGTCGTGGCCTGTTTCATTTAGACCCTTGTATTTGTAACATGTTAAAGAATGACCTCAAAGATATAATTACAGACTTAAATACAAATTAGTTGCCTTAGATATATTTTGTTTGTATATGTATGTTTAATATGTTTTGTGAATAAGTTTTTGTTTACCAAAGATCTGAATGTGGTCAATTCTCGCCCTGTATAATCCTTTAATTGTCTTGTCCTTGCTGTGTGAGCAGTTGGGCTTAATCTTTTTGCTCTTAAATTGTACCCATGTTTATGCTTGTTTGGAAAGGTTACTCAGTCACCAGGTGTGTTGGATTCTAGGTACTAATCTCCTTATAATCCCTCTCTGTCACTTATACGACCTTTCCTGTACCCTCAATGTCTCATGTAAGTCAGTTTGTCTGCTAAGTAAATGACGTTGAGTCGAAAAATCTTGCAGAAACTCCGTTGTTTATCTTTCCTTCGTGGCTTATACCTTTATGTGTGTGAGTATGTGTGTATACATACTACATACCTATATATATATATATATATATATATATATATATATATATATATATATATATATATATATATATATATGTGTGTGTGTGTGTGTGTGTGTGTGTGCGTGTGTGTGTATATTATATATATATATATATATATATATATTATATATAGTATATATATATATCATATATATCTAATAAAAGGAGCCCATAAAAAAACACACCAAAATATAAAGAGAAAAATACTATATTTCAGAGACTGCTGTCTCTCTTCAGGTAGATGAATGAGAAAAGTTTACAGAAAAGGTGGTATTTACACTAAGAGGTCCATCCACAGGTAAGCCAATATATATATATATATATATATATATATATATATATATATATATATATATATATATATATATATATATATATATATATATATACATATATATATATATATATATATATATATATATATTTATATATATATATATATATATATATAATATATATATATATATATATATATATATATAATATATATATATATATATCTATATATATATATATATATATATATATATATATATATATATATATATATATATAGTATGTGTGTATATGAATTTTTATCACATCACCGTGATTCATATACATGCATTAAGGTACAAATGTCCTTTAACTATTCAATACGCTCTACCTCGGAATTTATAAATTTTCAAATATGTTAACCAAAGATTTAAAAATATATTATTAATTCCGAGGTAGAGCGAATTGGACATTGAAGGACATGTGTAGCTTAATTGGCAATATATATATATATATATATATATATATATATATATATATATATATATATATATATATATTATATAAATATGTATATATATATATTTGTAATCCATAATTACTTTAAATATTTTGTTCGTGGTTTATGTCATTGTTTTAATTAAGTCACGAAAAGTTCTCTTGAAACATTCTTTTATCCCTGGCTAAGGTTTTGTTTGTGTTCATTTGTATAGTGTTTATTCACCATTTGTTTTTTTTTTTGCCTTTCATGTTTTGTGGTGTGGACTACCCGTCTTCAGTGCTTCGCTTGTCGAACTGCCCCATTACGTGGTTATGCTTTCGCTCTCTCTCCCTTTACCTGGAGTGCGTTTTTTGGGCAGCGGGGCAGAGAGTATCGGCTCCCCAACAGAGGAGGTCTTGCAGCACTTTTTCACGGCTTAATTATCGGAAGATATTTGTTCCTGATCCTGCAGCTACCATTGAATTTGAGAGGCTCCTGCTAATTCATTTTAGTCTCACTTATATAAGCATTGCTGTTGCTTTTGTGCTGCTGCTTGCCACTGCTGCTGGCTGTTGCCGTGTTTGACCTCCTGGAGTCGTCAGGAGGCCTTCTAGTGGCGAAGAACGGTAAGCGGAACCGATATGTTCTTCCCACCCCCAGTCTGCTTACAGTAAATATACAATTTACGTTTGCCCTGGTGATCCCCTCGGTGCAAGAACAACCCCCTAGTGATCCGGAAGTAGGACAATCGCTGTTGATGCGTTATACTAATCTTTGATTACGAATTCGGTGTGGTCTTTGAACATATGCAAGAATTCTTCAGCTATTTCTTCATCACCTCTTCAGTGTAGTTTTATCGTCAATTTAGGACATATTATTATAAGGTGTATTATGATTAATAATTATTGTGAAATTGATTAGGTTTAAGGTTTACTTCACTCTGCAACTCCAACTGTTGTATGCTAGGGAAAGTGTGTTTTTTCTGCCTCCTACACCTTTCTTTCTCTTCGACTGAGGTATAAAAGTTAGGTAGGCGCGTGATGGTTCGAGTGTTATTATTGTAAAGTAGCGTATGTGTTTTTCCAGTTTCTAAGAAAGCTTTTCGAGGACTACTTTTTGTAATTTAAGACTATTTTTGTTAATTAAATTTATTGTTAAGTTTGATTCAGTGTTTTTTGTATCCCTCTTTGAGAGTTATTTTGCTTTGTGAATTTTGTGTCACTGCTGGTTCTTGCCTGGTATTTTTGGCACTGAGCCAGTCTGGAAAAAGAACCCTGGATGAATATAATCAATCTTAAGTTCATTACATAATTTGGCGACCTTGCCAGGATCCAGTTTAGCGGCATAATTTTCAACTGTAAACGGCTCTCGGAGAGATGATCAAGCCACTGAACGTATTTAGAGTGATTATTTCTATTTAATTAATTCAGGATGCATTATTTAGAGAGTTAAGAAGCTGAGGTAGCAAACTTTTTGGCTAGTCCTAACTGGGAAGAGGATCTGTTTGAACTAAAAAGGGATCAATTGTGGTTGATTGCAGAGTTCTTGGATTTAAGTTTGGCCACTGAGGTTAAGAAGGGACCGTTGTTATTTGAGGTCTTGAAGGCCGCGAGGATATATAGAGAGACTCTTGATAGGAAGGATGTACTGGAAAGTAGTAGGCTGGATGAGAGTAAGCCTGGGGAGATAGAGGAATTGGAAGGTGGAAGTAAAGAAAATCCTATTGATAGTGGTGATGACCATTTGGAAATTTTGAAATAAAAAACCAAGATGAAGGAACTGGAGTTTAAAGCTCTCCAACTTAGAGCCGATGAAAGGGCAAAAGAAAGAGAGCATGAAATTGAGGTGCTTAAATTACAGATTAGTTGATCAGGGAAAGAATGGTAGTTTATAATAATTCTAGTGTTGATGAAACAAGGTTTAATATGTTCGCTGCGTTATAACTGGTACCACACTTTTCTGAGGAGGAGGTTAATGAGTTTTTTGTGTCATTTGAGAAAATTGCTAAGAAGCTTGCTTGGCCAAAGGATATGTGGACAACATTAGTTCAGTGTCGTTTGGTGGGCAAAGCTCAAAGGGTCTATAATAATCTTAGTGACGATCTCTCCACGGATTACGACACCGTAAAAAGTATTGTGTTGAAAGCTTATGATTTGGTGCCTGAAGCATACAGGCAGAAGTTTCGTAATCTGCGGAAGGATCTTGACGTCACCTATGTTGAGTTTGCTAGAAAGAAAGTTCAGTTTCTCGATGACTGGCTGAAATCAAAAGAAGTAGACAATTTTGTTAAACTGAAAGAGCTCCTTCTGGCAGAGGAATTTAAGAGGAACGTGAGTCGTGACTTGCGAATTCATTTGGAGGAGTTGAAGCTCGACTCCATTCAGGAAATAGCAGTTGCTTCCGACGAGTATGCACTTACCCATCGAGAGGAACCCCTTAGGAAAAGGATTAATCAGGATAGGTTCTCCCCCCATGAATATAATACACGTAGTAATAATCGTCAGTCTTCTAGAGGAACGTTAAGGTCAAATAATGACGAGTCAGTAAAACTATCTAATCAAGACAGAATCGTAAGCGGCTCGCGTAGTTTCGTAAACAGTCGTAGATCGGTTAACGGTGGTAGTAGCAGTGGTAGAAATTTTGGTAGTAGTAGTAGTAGTAGTGTGAAGTGTTATTGGTGCCACAAGACGGGGCACGTAAAGGCTAATTGTTACGGTTGGAAAAACTTTCAGGAGAGGAGGTCTAATCCAGTAAACATTGTTGTAGCTGAAAAAACAGAAAACTTAAAGCAAAGTATGGAACAGGAAAAGTGACTAAAATTTAAGAGGTATATTTCTGACGGGTCTGTGGTTTGTTTTTTTGGCAACAATGAAAAACAAAAACAAAGGTTTGTTTAAAGGTATTACGGGACTCTGGAGCAGCACAGTCTCTCATATTAAAAACTGCTGTTCCAAAGGATTTTGTATTTTCCAACGATGAATTTGTGGTTTTGGGTGGTTTCCCAAACTCTATTACGTCTTGTCCTTTAGAGAAGTTTAATATTCACACCAAGTATTTTAAAGGGACTGCTAAACTGGCTGTGGTAGACAGTTTGCCAGTTCCTGGTATTCACCTCCTCTTAGGGAATGATTTGGCTGAAGGTGAAGGTGCAATTGATAATATATGTCCAATTTTGACTCTCCTGAATGTGACTTGTGAAGGCGATGATATATTAACTAATTTTTATAAGCCTGTCTCTGTAGTAACCCGATCTAGAGCTCGGGAGATGGATCTCGAGGATGTTGACTTAGATTTATATCAAGTAGACAGACAAATGACTGACATGAGGACTGGTAGTAGTAATAATAAAGTCATTAATTGGGAAGACGTAAAC
This sequence comes from Macrobrachium nipponense, assembly GCF_015104395.2. Lineage (NCBI taxonomy): Eukaryota > Metazoa > Arthropoda > Malacostraca > Decapoda > Palaemonidae > Macrobrachium > Macrobrachium nipponense. Next base: position 57,744,647 of record NC_087211.1, read on the forward strand.
TGGGACGCTAAGGCGTTCAAAATGGCACAGAGTAAGGAGTTTTCTAATTTAGAACTCGGCAATCCCGAGGATTTGACGAAACCAGTATTCGTCAAAGAGAGAGGTTTGCTCTACAGGTTGAGCAGGTCGGCTAATGCTCATGCCCACCAGGTAGAGTCGTGCAGACAATTGGTTGTCCCGGAAAGGTATCGGAATAAATTGATGTATTTAGCACATGAAAATGATTTGTCGGGACATTTTGGTGTTAGGAAAACCTTTCAGAAGGTTGCTGAACATTTCTTTTGGCCTGGGATGCGTCAGGACATTAAGAGACACGTATTATCTTGTGATGTGTGCCAGTTGGTGGGGAAACCTAACCAGAAAATACCCAAGGCTCCCTTAATTCCTATACCCTCCGTGGGCGAACCCTTTCGTGAAGTGATAATTGACGTAGTGGGTCCCCTGCCGCGGACGCGCGGTGGGAATGAATATATATTGTCTATTGTTGATAGAATGTCTCGCTTCCCTGAGGCTATCCCATTGAGGAGTATACGGTCCGAAAAGTGGGTTTGAAGTTGTTGGTTGTTTCTTTACGCAGATTTTGGTTTTTCCTAAGGTAATTCAGAGTGACTGTGGCGCTAATTTCACGAGTAGGTATTTTGAAAAGAAAATGAATGAGTTTGGTATTAAACACGTGAAGTCTGCACCGTATCACCCGGAAAGCCAAGGCCAGGTGGAAAGGTTCCACCAAACCTTGAAGTCTATGTTGAAGAAATTTTGTTTAGAGACTGGGAATGATTGGGATAAGGAATTACCTTATGCATTGTTTGCAATACGATCGATCCCCAATGAGTCAGTGGGTCTCTCTCCTTTCCAGCTTATTTTTGGTCACTGTGTTCGAGGCCCATTAGATGTAGTGAGAGAACACTGGGAGGGAGAGACTCCCGAAATTAATGTATTGGATTATTTTTCAGATTTGCAGGAGAAATTGCTTAGAGCACGGTCTTTTGCTCAGGAACATTTGGCGAAAGCCCAGGCCTCGATGAAATTGTAGTATGACGTTAAAACACGAGATAGGCTATTTAATGTAGGTGACAAGGTGTTGGTTTTACTTCCTATGCCTGGCAATCCCCTGAAAGCGGAATTCTCAGGTCCGTGGAAGGTTCCGAAGAAAATTAACAATGTAAATTACCTGATTGAAACTCCTGATAGGAGAAGAAAAACCCGTATTTGCCATGTTAATATGATAAAATCTTTTATTGACAGGTCTGTAGAAGAATCTGTAGTACCTATATCTGTAGTTAGTGTAGAAAATGAACAGTTTATGGGCGATAAATTTGCTGTTAGCCCAAGTGGTTTGGAAAATAATTCTGATGTTTTAAATAATCTGAATACTAAATTTCAACACTTAGATGCAGAAAAAGCTGCACCTCTAATTAACTTAATTAACGAATATAAGGATCTCTTTCAGGATGCACCTGGTAGGACCCATATTTTACAACATGACGTTGACGTTGGGGAGGCTCAGCCTATTAAGCAATGTCCATATAGACTGAACCCCCTCAAGAGAGAAATAGTCAGGAAGGAAGTTAAATACATGCTAGACCATAACCTCATTAAACCGAGCTGCAGTCCTTGGAGCTCCCCTGTAGTTTTGGTTAAGAAGGAGGATGGTCAGCCTAGGATGTGTTTTGACTACCGCAAGGTCAACTCTGTAACAAAAACGGACTCGTTCCCTTTGCCCAGGGTGGAAGACTGTATAGATAGAGTGGGATCTGCCCGTTATATTAGTAAATTTGACCTGTTAAAAGGATATTGGCAGGTCGGTCTTACACCCCGGGCAAGGAAAATATCGGCCTTTGTGACGGGTGACGGCCTCTATGAATGTGAGGTGATGCCTTTTGGCATGAAGAATGCCGCCGCTACCTTCCAGAGGCTGATGAACTTCATTACATGTGAACTGGAGGGTTGTGTGGTTTATATTGACGACCTTGTGATTTACAGTGATGATTGGGAAACTCATCTTAAGAGGATAAGAGCGCTGTTCGAGGTGCTGAGGAAGGCTGGTCTGGTGATAAATTTAAAGAAGAGTGATTTTGCTCAAGCGAAAGTGGTTTATTTAGGACATGAAATTGGCTTGGGTAAGATCGCTCCTAAGAGAGCGAATGTTGAGGCAGTTACAACCTTCCCAGCTCCTCGAAACAAGAGAGGTATTCGTAGATTTTTGGGTCTAGTTGGTTATTATAGAAAGTTTATTAAGAATTTTTCTGACCTTGCTAATCCCTTAACAAATTTGTTAAAGAAAGATGTAAAATTTATGTGGAATAACGAGTGTCAGGATGCATTGAAAAATTGAAAGGTATTTCAAAAAACCTATCCTTTGTTACGTTCTCCCGATTTTTCCTTGCCTTTTTGTTTTTTTGGCTACAGATGCCATTTGACACAGGTTTAGGTGCTGTCTTGCTACAGGAGGGTGAAAATGGCACCTCGCATCCAGTCGCCTACTTTTCCAAGAAGTTGTTACCGACAGAGAGACGTTACTCAACAATTGAGAAAGAAGCTTTATGCTTAGTGAAAGCCATCATACATTTTGAAGTGTATTTATCTTCCTCAGTATGTCCAATAAAGGTCTTTACAGATCATAATCCCTTAATTTTTATTAATAAATTTAAAGATAAAAATCAGCGTATTTTGCGCTGGAGTCTTTTACTCCAAGAATATAACCTTTCTATGTGTCACATGGCTGGAAAAGACAACGTAGTCCCTGATGTTCTTTCCAGGACATTCGGTAATGAAAAGGATGTTGTGGCTATCCAAGAGTAGTTGTGTAAGGGTAAAGGACTCTGCATCAATCCCATTTGAGCAATTGTTTTTTTTTTTTTTTTTCTCGTCAGGTGTTGGGAAGATTTCTTAATATAAGTTTGAGGTTCATATTATTTACATATAATCTTAAGAGTTGATATTAGTAATGTTTAAGGATAGTGGTTTTGGGTTTTTGAAATATTTGTTTTTGATATCTTCATTTACTTTTGTAAGACTTAAATGAAAATTTTACTAGATATTTTTTTTCCTATTTTGCTTTTAAAGCACAATGCTCATATTTTTCTTGCATTACAAATTACTAGTTTAATATTGGCTAGGAGTTACCTTTCTAAAAAAAAAATAAATTATTTTTTTTTCCTTGTCCCAGGGAGCTGTAATCCATAATTACTTTAAATATTTTGTTCGTGGTCTATGTCATTTGTTTTAATTAAGTCACGAAAAGTTCTCTTGAAACATTCTTTTATCCCCGGCCAAGGTTTTGTTTGTGTTCATTTGTATAGTGTTTATTCACCATATTTTTTTTTGCCTTTCATGTTTTGTGGAGCGGACTACCCGTCTTCAGTGCTTCGCTTGTCGAACTGCCCCATTACGTGGTTATGCTTTCGCTCTCTCTCCCTTTACCTGGAGTGCGTTTTTGGGCAGCGGGGTAGAGAGTATCGGCTCCCCAACAGAGGAGGTCTTGCAGCACTTTTTCACGGCTTAATTATCGGAAGATATTTGTTCCTGATCCTGCAGCTACCATTGAATTTGAGAGGCTCCTGCTAATTAATTTTAGCCTCACTTATATAAGCATTGCTGTTGCTTTTGTGCTGCTGCTTGCCACTGCTGCTGGCTGTTGCCGTGTGTTTGACCTCCTGGAGTCGTCAGGAGGCCTTCTAGTGGCGAAGAACGGTAAGCGGACCGTATATGTTCTTCCCCCGTCTGCTTACATAATATACAATTTACGTTGCCCTGGTGATCCCCTCGGTGCAAGAACACCCCTAGTGATCCGGAAGTAGGACAATTGCTGTTGATGCGTTATACTAATCTTTGATTACGAATTCGGTGTGGTCTTTGAACATAAGCAAGAATTCTTCAGCTATTTCTTCATCACCTCTTCAGTGTAGTTTTATCGTCAATTTAGGACATATTATTATAAGGTGTATTATGATTAATAATTATTGAGAAATTGATTAGGTGTAAGGTTTACTTCACTCTGCAACTCCAACTGTTGTATGCTAGGGAAAGTGTGTTTTTTCTGCCTCCTACACCTTTCTTTCTCTTCGACTGAGGTATAAAAGTTAGGTAGGCGCGTGATGGTTTGAGTGTTATTATTGTAAAGTAGCGTATGTGTTTTTCCAGTTCCATAAGAAAGCTGTTCCGGAGGACTACTTTTTGTAATTTAAGACTATTTTTGGTTAAATTAAATTTTATTTGCTTGAGTTTGATTCCAGTGTTTTTTTGTTATCCCTCTTTGAGAGTTATTTTGCTTTGTGAATTTTGTGTCGCTGCTGGTTCCTGCCTGGTATTTTTGGCACTGAGCCAGTCTGGAAAAAGAACCCTGGATGAATATAATCAATCTAAAGTTCATTACAATATATATATATATATATATATATATATATATATATATATATATATATATATATATATATATATATATATATATATATATATATATATATATATATATATATATATATATATATATATATATATCGCAATGCAACGTCCCAGCCTTAACATCCAACGTGAGGCAGACCGATCCTTGCCCTCGTGTAGGAGGCAGTCCTTCAACCGCGTGGGACAAAGCCCCCACACGCGGACAGGAGCGCACACTGACTTTCAGTGAATTAGACATATATGTAATTAATATATATTTATGTATAATGTGCATATAATAACTTACTTTCAACTTTTTTATTTAATTTCTGTTGTTAACATATTTATTTATTTGGTCTTTTTAGTGTTTCACTATAGTCTTTTTGTAAATACTTAAAAACTAGGTATCTGGCAATTGTACTACCTTTCCGTCCTCATGACGTCACAAAACGCATGTAGGCTCATATTTTGTATCAGTACGCTTGAAACGTCAATACGTATAGGTTGACGAAACAGCTGTCGCGTGTAAAAATACTGGAGTAAATGGAAGAACCCCATTATGTGTCCATTAGTAACCTGAACAATGAAGTAAAGAAAATAATTAGAAAATATGAAGCAATTTCAAAAAAGCTGGTTAACAGTGAGAAAGCCATTCTATTCAATGAATGTTGTATCCGTGAAAAATTGTGCCCTAGAAGTATATAATATATATATATATATATATATATATATATATATATATATAATATATATATATATATATATATATATATATATATATATATATACTGGACGAGCATATAGAAGCATGCATGA
>NC_087211.1:57759845-57768866 GCF_015104395.2 Macrobrachium nipponense
GGAAGTCAAGGAAGAAGAAACAGGGAGAATAAAACAAAGATTCACAGACATCACGACAGACACAGTAAGACACCAACTAAAGAAAATGCCAAACTGGAAAGCCCCAGGTCCCGATGAAGTCCATGGATACTGGCTCAAAAACTTCAAGGCCCTACACCCACGAATAGCAGAACAACTCCAGCATTGTATCTCAAATCACCAAGCACCCAAATGGATGACCACAGGAAGAACATCATTAGTACAAAAAGACAAGAGTAAGGGAAATATAGCCAGTAACTACAGGCCTATCACCTGCCTACCAAATAATGTGGAGTTACTAACATGTATCATCATGCAAGGCTATACACTACCTAGAGTGACAAACACCACCCCCACCAACAGAAAGGCTGCAGAAGGAAGTGTAGGGGCACAAAAGACCAGCTCCTGATAGACAAAATGGTAATGAAGAACAGTAGGAAGAAGGAAAACCAACCTAAGCATGGCATGGATAGACTATAAGAAAGCCTTCGACATGATACCACACACATGGCTAATAGAATGCCTGAAAATATATGGGGCAGAGGAAAATACCATCAGCTTCCTCAAAAATACAATGCGCAACTGGAATACAATACTTACAAGCTCTGGAATAAGACTAGCGAGGTTAATATCAGGAGAGGATCTTCCAGGGCGACTCACTGTCCCCACTACTCTTCGTAGTAGCCATGATTCCATGACAAAAGTACTACAGAAGATGGATGCCGGGTACCAACTCAAGAAAAGAGGCAACAAAATCAACCATCTGATGTTCATGGACGACATCAAGCTGTATGGTAAAGAGCATCAAGGAAATAGACACCCTAATCCAGACTGTAAGGATTGTATCTGGGGACATCAGGATGGAGTTTGGAATAGAAAAATGCGCCTTAGTCAACATACAAAAAGGCAAAGTAACGAGAACTGAAGGAATAAAGCTACCAGATGGGAGCAACATCAACACATAGATGAGACAGGATACAAATACCTGGGAATAATGGAAGGAGGAGATATAAAAACACCAAGAGATGAAGGACACGATCAGGAAAGAATATATGCAGAGACTCAAGGCGATACTCAAGTCAAACTCAACGCCGGAAATATGATAAAAGACGGCCATAAACACATGGGCAGTGCCAGTACTCAGATACAGCCCAGGAATATGGAATGGACGAAGGCAGAACTCCGCAGCATAGATCAGAAAACCAGGAAACAAATGACAATACACAAAGCACTACACCCAAGAGCAAATACGTACAGACTATACATAACACGAAAGGAAGGAGGGAGAGGACTACTAAGTATAGAGGACTGCGTCAACATCGAAAACAGAGCACTGGGGCAATATCTGAAAACCAGTGAAGACGAGTGGCTAAGAGTGCATGGGAAGAAGGACTAATAAAAGTAGACGAAGACCCAAAAAATATACAGAGACAGGAGAAAGACAGAAAGAACGAGGACTGGCACAACAAGCCAATGCACGGACAATACATGAGACAGACTAAAGAACTAGCCAGCGATGACAATTGGCAATGGCTACAGAGGGGAGAGCTAAAGAAGGAAACTGAAGGAATGATAAACAGCGGCACAAGATCAGGCCTTAAGAACACCAGTTTATGTTCAAAGTATGATAGACGGAAATAACATCTCTCCCATATGTAGGAAGTGCAATACGAAAAATGAAACCATAAACCACATAGCAAGTGAATGCCCTGCACTTGCACAGAACCAGTACAAAAAGAGGCATGATTCAGTGGCAAAAGCCCTCCACTGGAGCCTGTGCAAGAAACATCAGCTACCTGCAGTATAAGTGGTACGAGCACCAACCTGAAGGAGTGATAGAAAACGATCAGGCAAAGATCCTCTGGGACTATGGTATCAGAACGGATAGGGTGATACGTGCAAACAGACCAGACGTGACGTTGATTGACAAAGTCGCAATACCATGGGACACCAGAGTTGAAGAGAAAGAGAGGGAAAAAATGGGATAAGTATCAAGATCTGAAAATAGAAATAAGAAGGATATGGGATATGCCAGTGGAAATCGTACCCATAATCATAGGAGCACTAGGCCACGATCCCAAGATCCCCTGAAAAGGAATCTGGAAAAAGCAACTAGAGGCTGAAGTACTCCGGGCCCTCATGCCAGAAGAGTGTGATCCTAGAAACGGCGCACATAGTAAGAAAAGTGATGGACTCCTAAGGAGGCAGGATGCAACCCGGAACCCCACACTATAAATACCACCCAGTCGAATTGGAGGACTGTGATAGAGCAAAAAAATAATAATAATAATAATAATAATAATCATATCTGCATTTGTAAGTTTTTAATATGATACAGCTATCTGAATTAAATTCATATAGCTCGGAGCATGCCAGAGTCCAGTTTGCCTGTTTTCTTTATTAATTTATTAATTTATTTATTTATCCAAATTTTTTTATTTTGAATATGGAAGCTGAGCAGGCTCTCAAAAGCTCCGAGCTGTATAGTTGTGAAGCTTGATAAAGATAGGAGGAACTTATTCTAAAGGGTTGCTGCATTCCATATACCTTTACGCTTTTGGCTGATAATTACAACATGGAAAAATCTGCACAAAAGCTCAAGTTCAAATATATTTACAAAAGAGAAATGACCAAATCATTCGGCGATTGACAAGGTAATGTACTAAATCATTTAACGATCATTGCTGGACATATTGATTGGAGCAAAAACATTCCTCTATTTAATAGTCTTCATCATTATCAATATCGTCTTTCAAGTTTATTTATGGGCGTCATCTTATAGAATCCTCACCTTTTCATCGCCACCAAAGAGGGAGAGATTAACAGACTGACAGACAGAAATAAAGACAGACGCACTTTATAGACAGAGAGACAGACATACAAACATACAGATGCACAAAACTAAATGCCTCTGAAGTTATCCAAGCTCCACAGAATGAGAAAAAGGTGGAAGTTTATTCTAGATTCCACGCGCCTGCAAGCACAGCTGTTTATATTTAATCAAAGGGAAATCATTAACTGCATTAATTCAATTTGTGACTGAATGACGTTTCTACTTCCTTTGATGTTGTTTTTCTTTTTATTCTTACTTTTATTTACCCTATTGTCATAAAAGCAATGATTGATATATTCTATATTGGGTGAGTCAATAATCATTGATAAAAAGAATGTTCAGAGCTTAATATTTCCGTATTATTATGCTTTATGGATGAAATGAAGACCTGTTGCATCAATTCTACTTTGATGTTTGCTAATACACACACACACACACACACACACACACACACACACATATATATATATATATATATATATATATATATATATATATATATATATAATATATATATATATATATATGTATAAGCTATATATATATAATAATATATATATATATATATATATATATATATATATATATATATATATATATCTATATAAGAGGTTCAGGAGGTCCATTGATACTAAACATGAAGGCCAAGATTTATTATAAAAAGTTTCGCACATAAACTTTGTGCATCTTCAGTCTGTAAAAAGAGAAATGCGTATATTAAAAACTAAAAAACAGGATTCACAATAGTATTCATGTTAAAATGCAATAAAAATATAAATAGTTAAAAAAGAGAAGAAGAACCACTGAGGTACCAACCGACTAGAATGGAAGGAAAGCAAGGAATGATTTTTGAGAGAGCCAGGTCCAAGACGTTGACTATGCCAGATGTATAGGTGAAGCCGAGGTGTTGTTATTCAATGGGGGTGGGGGAACCAGCCTTTTAATAATTAGAGATTCCAAGGTAGTTAGGTGGTCCGGGTCTTTAGTATAACCTATTATCGAGAAGTGCTGTTTTGATATATTTATTTTGCATTTGGTGGCATGATTCTTGATACTAGAAATTTCAGGATTACTAATTCTTTGACCTGTTCTATAACTGAAACCCATTGATATACAAACAAAGGTGTGGTGATTCTTAACAAAAATGAGTACATAGAAAAAATTGAAACCATTCTATCTGATACCACTAAGTTTCAACTGCATGGTGACCCCAACTTTCTCGACATTTACAAAAGACAAGATAAAGTCAATAGATTCTTAAGGAAACTGAAAAATGAAGGGATAATAAATGCAAACTACATACCAGCAATTACATGTCACAGGTTCTTTGTTTAGTATATTATATGGCCTACCGAAAATTCATAAACCAGGCACACCTGTTAGACCCATTATGGCTGCATACAATAGTCCTTCTTTTTTTATCTCCAAATTCTTAGTATCACTATTAACTGAATAATTCCCATTAACGAAAACACTTTGAAAAATGGATATCAATTTCAAGAACAAATCATTCATCAGGACGGAGACTACCAAATGGCCAGTTTGGACGTGGAATCGTTGTTTACCTAATGTACCATTGAACGAAACCATAGATATTTTAAATAGATTTTTATTAGCGATGACACTGTATTTCATGGTTTTAGTAAACCCCCCTTTTTTAAACAATTTCTTGAACTTGCTGTGCAAGATTCCATGTTTATTTTTAATCAACGACTCTATTCGCAGGTCGATGGAGTTGCTATGGGGTCGCCACTTGGGCCAATATTTGCTAACATTTTTATGTCTTATTTGGAAACAATTTTTAGACAATTGTCCTATTTCTTGTAAACCAATGTATTACAGAAGATATGTTGGCGACACATTTGCACTTTTTCAGATATCAGTGGCAAATAGCAAAATTTTTGGACCACTTTGACGTACAACATCACAACATTAAATTCACAATGGAGATAGAAAATGAAAACAAATTACCATTTCTGGACATTCTTGTCACTAGAGTCAATTCAGAATTCACGACTGCAGTATATCGAAAAAAGGTGTTCACGGGATTAGCCAATAGCTTCTATCGTTCTTGTCAGAAAACCTTTAAAACTAATACCATATACACACTGGTCTATAGAGCTTTGAAATATTCATCCAACTGGCAAATTTTTCATAACGAAATGGAATTTTTAATAACCTTTTTTCAAAAAAACTCCTATCCCAAAGACATTGTATATAATATAATTAACAAATTAGTAAGTAACTACATCCAAACCACCTCCTTTGCTAATGGATGTCCCAAAAGAAACTGATGTATGATGCATCGATTCCATATATAACAAACTCGAAGTTTTCTCTTAGACTCTCACAAATAACAGAACAAGAAATTCCTTATCTTCAAAATTAAACTTATCTCAAACAATCCTTGCAAAATTGGCTCGCTTTTTAATTTCAAAGATCGTCTGCAGGACTTCATGAGATCCAACGTTGTATACAAATTCAAATGCGCAGGATGCCCTGCAACTTACGTGGGATCGACTCGAAGATTACTGCAGATGAGATATTGTAGCCATATGGGTTTCAGTTATAGAACAGGTCAAAGAATTAGTAATTCTGAAATTTCTAGTATCAAGAATCATGCCACCAAATGCAAAATAAATGTATCAAAACAGCACTTCTCGATAATAGGTTATACTAAAGACCCGGACCACCTAACTACCTTGGAATCTTTAATTATTAAAAGGATGGTTCCCCATTGAATAACAACACCTCGGCTTCACCTCTACATCTGGCATAGTCAACGTCTTGGACCTGGCTCTCTCAAAAATCATTCCTTGCTTTCCTTCCATTCTAGTCGGTTGGTACCTCAGTGGTTCTTCTTCTCTTTTTAACTATTTATATTTTATTGCATTTTAACATGAATACTATTGTGAATTATGTTTTTTAGTTTTAAATATATGCATTTCTCATTTTACAGACTGAAGATGCACAAAGTTTATGTGCGAAACGTTTATAATAAATCTTGGCCTTCATGTTAGTATCAATGGACCTCCTGAACCTCTTATGTCTGCGCTCCTGTATACCTCTTATATCTATCTATCTATATATATATATATATATATATATATATATATATATATATATATATATATATATATATATATATATATATATATATATATATATATATATATATATATGCATGTATATATGTATGCATGTATGTATGTATGTATTCTTACATATAAAAGTGAATGTTTGTATATCAATAAATCCGAACCGCTCGACCAATCTAGACAAAGTTTGGCACGTGGCGATCATTTCACCCAACTTAGATAATAGGGTAGGTTTCAAACCCGTAGCCCCGCCCCCTTCCCATCCCCCATCCCCCATTACCCCTACCCTTCGTAACTTGTAGAGAAATTCTTTTGACTTACCATACCACATTTAATCCCTGGATACAAATATTTTTATAAAAGGGACAGTCGCCACAGTAATACCTGGATAAACGGGACGGACAGCATAGCAATACCTGTTTAAAGGTGACTTACAGTACAATAATGTGAATTTCTCAGCAAAAACAATAACAATAGCTGCTGGTAGAGTTAGACTGAATAATTTTATATTCCTGAATTTTGATTCAAGCGAGATAATATCAAACTGACAAAAAGACTGACAGAAACGAAAGTATCCGTCCAAAATGACGGAAGACAACGGGTTTCAGTAACTATACTGGAAACTGAATTATACAGTAAAAATATTATGCTGAATTACATTGATGCTGGTCCCCTGGTATAATGGTTAGTGTCGTGGAGCGCCAATCAAATGTCGAGGGTTCCCGTATCCCCCCAGGAAGATTAAAAAATTTTGTTACTTCTGCAGTGTGGGGTCTGCGGTGGGAGGTTGAAACCAATATTCTTTGGAAGCTTGAATTTCAAGTCAATGGCTCTTGTATGCTTGTTCCATGTGAATAGATTTCCTCTAATAATAATAATAATAATAATAATAATAATAATAATAATAATAATAATAATAATAATAAAATAATAATAATAAGGATTGCATCTGGGGACATCAGGATGGAATCTGGAATAGAAAAATGTGCCTTGATCAACATACAAAAAGGCAAAGTGACAAGGACTGAAGGGATAAAGCTCTCAGATGGCAATAGCATCAAACACATAGACGAGACAGGATGCAAATACCTAGAAATAATAGGAGAGGATATAAAACACCAAGAGATGAAGGATACGATCAAGAAAGAATATATGCAGAGATTTAAGGCGATATTCAATTCAAAACTCAACGCTGGAAACATGATGAAAGCCATACATACATGGGCAGTACCAGCAATCAAATACAGTACAGGAGTAGTGGAGTGGATGAAGGCTGAACTCCTCAGCACAGACAAGAAAACTAGGAAACACATGACAATACACAAAGCACTACACCCAAGAGAAAATACAGACAGACTATACATAAAACGAAAGGAAGGCGAGAGAGGACTACTAAGCACCGAGGACTGCGTCAACATCAAGAGCAGATCACTGGGGCAATATATGAAAACCAGTGAGGGCGAGTGGCTCAGGAGTGAACGGCAAGAAGGACATAAAAGTAGACGAAGACCCAGAAATATACAGACAAGGGAATTAAACACAGAAAGGAGGAATGGGACAACAAACCAATGCATGGACAGTACATGAGACAGACTAAAGAACTGACCAGCAATGAAACATGACAATGGCTACAGAGGGGAGAACTGAAGAAGGAGGCAGAAGGAATACTAATAGCGGCACAAGATCAGGTCCAAGAACCAGATGTCCAAAGAACAATAGATGGTAATAACATCTCGCCCATATGCAAAAAGTGCAATATGAAAATCGAGACCATAAGCCACATAGCAAGCAAATGTCTGCCACTTCACAGAACTAGTATAAAAAAAAGAGCCATCAAACTGGACCCTCCCCAAGTAGCACCAGCTACCTTGCAGTAATAAGTGGTACAAACACCAACCTGAGGGAGTGATAGAAAACGATCGGGCAAAGATCCTTTGGGACTATGGTATCAGAACAGATAGGATGGTACATGTCAAGAGACTAGACGTGACGTTTGACTGACAAAATCGAGAAGAAAGTATCACTCACTGATGTCGCAATACCATGGGACCCAGAATAGATGAGAAAGAAAGAGAAAAAATTGATAAGTATCAAGACCTGAAAAGAGCAATAACAATATGGGATATGCCAGTGGAAATTTTACCCATAATCATAGGAACACTAGGCACGATCCCAGGATCCCTGAAAAAGAACCTGGAAAAACTATATGTCAAAGAAGCACCAGGACTCGTGCAGAAGAGTGTGCTACTAGAAACAGCGTACATAATAAGAAAAGTGATGGACTCGTAAAGAGGCAGGATGCAACCCGGAACCCCACACTATAAAAACCACCCAGTCGAATAGGATGACTGTGACAGAAAAAAAAATTAATAATACAGGAAATTATATACCAGAAAGAAACCTTGACGGCTTAAGCCTGCAATGACTATAATGTTCCACGGAGCAAAAGGTGTAGTATAGTTGAAATACTTATTTTTTTCATATTAAGTTTAATACCCTTTGTGAAATTGCGTGATATTTAAAAAAAAATCCTCCGGAAATAGCAGCAATAAATTTCGCTCTATATAAACAAAACAAAGTTGTTTGGTTCAGAGGAACAGGCACATACATCGAAATTGCACTGTGTTGTATTGTGAGCATCACTCAAGGTTCATTGCAGCCTTTCTTCGGTCCCTATCTGCCACCACTTTCATTCCTTTTTACTTTAGTTCTTTTCATATTCTCTTTCTTCCAACCTCTCTAACATTTGTTTCAAAGTGCAACTGCGACGTTTTTCCTCCTGTTACACCTTTCAAACCTTTCCACTCCCAATTTCCGTTTCAACCCTGAAAGACCTCATAGAACCCAGCGCTTGGCCTTTGGCCTGAATTCTATAATCCATTCCGAGACCAAAGTGATCTGTTTAAAAGATAAGACAATTCTGTTTTCAATTATACTATTTATTCTTTCCCACATTGTCAAATGAATGGAATAAAGTAATATCCACAGAGACCCAGTCAAACAGGAAGTTGGTTATTTGTTATCCGAGCAGCTAATCGCATTAACAACTCGTTAAGGGAGATATCCAATTTC
>NC_087211.1:57776866-57779366 GCF_015104395.2 Macrobrachium nipponense
GTTTGGTTTTTATCCAGCCCTGATGAAAACCAACTCCCTATACTCGAATCCTTGGCCATTAAGCAACCTCGTTCCAACATTGAATAGCAAACACCTACAGAGTTCCATTATACATTGCTTAGACCGCCCACTCTTATCTTCTTTCCTTGGTTATCTCGACTCCTTCTCGCTCTGGCAGGCCTTTCAGCAACCGAACTTCGGGTTGTAAGGTTTGTTTTATATATTTTAATTTTTTTTTTACAATTTTTACTTAGTGTTTAGTACATTGCGTGTTTTTAGTTTTTTTATTTGTATTTAAAATTGGTATATACGTATATTTTTTTCTCGTGCTTATTCGTATGAAACAATTTATGTTAATCTTGCCGGACAAGTTTGTAATTTATGTATTTTTGTTTTTAGAATAGCCTTGAAAATAAGACCATAGTCTTGAAAACGTTGGCAACAATAAAGCAACCCATGCATTGAGCTGTTTTGCCTTTTCACCTGAGATATATATATATATATATGTGTGTGTGTGTGTGTGTGTGTGTGTGTGTGTGTGTGTGTGTGTACGTATGTATAACTGAATTACGAAAGTTTGGAACGTGATAAATCCATAAATAATTTAACTTATGTTCATTTCTATTCAGGCCACCATCTTAACATCAAAATATCAATTTTTTCTTCTATTTTACGAGCATTGCGTATTGTCAGTCCCCAATATTTGGATCAAGAAATTTGAATACATAAGAAAAATTTTGAAAGATTTATGTTATCCTTCACATATATTAGATATTTTGCTATAATAAAGCCCACAAAAAGTTTTATAGTGTAAGTAACACTGAGAAAGAAAATTCTAATAACATTCTTAGTATGACTTATTTTAACGGATATGAAACCATTAAATCACTGTTAAAAGCCTTTAAGGTCAACCTTGTTTTTCCTATAATAACACACTAAAAGGAATGTTAATAAAAAAATGGACCCAGGGAAAGCAACAACATAATATATATATTTCCATGAATGGACTGCCCCTTCCTTTTTATCTCGGACAGCCGCCACCAAGGGCTTAGAAGTAAGATTAAAACAGCACAAATATTCTGTTCAAAACTGGGCAAACATCTAATGCAATTTCCATTCATTTAAGTGGAAAAACACCACCAGATAGATTGGATTGATAGTTCAGTAAGTGCAAGATCAAAACATGTCTTATTACGAAATCTTTTAAAATCTGCCCATAATACCACTTACTTCCCATTGTAATTTTAATATCAGTCGTGGCCTGTTTTATTTATACCATTGTATTTGTTACATGTTAAAGAATGACCTCAAAGATATAATTACAGACTTAAATACAAATTAGTTGCCTCAGATATATTTTGTTGTATATGTATGCTTAATATGTTTTGTGAATAAATTTTTGTTTACCAAAGATCTGAATGTGGTCAATTCTCGCCCTGTATAATCCTTTAATTGTCTTGTCCCTGCTGTATGAGCAGTTGGGCTTAATCTTTTTGTTCTTAAATTGTACCCATGTTTAATGCTTGTTTGGAGAGGTTACTCATTCGCCACGTGTGTCGGATTCTAGGTACTAATCTCCTTATAATCCTATCTGTCACTTATACGACCTTTCCTGTACCCTCACTATCTCATGTAAGTCAGTTGTCTACTAAGTAAATGACGTTGAGTCGAAAGATCTTGCAGATACTCCGTTGTTTATCTTTCCTTCGTGGCTTATACCTTTAATATTTATATATATATATATATATATATATATATATATATATATGATTACATATATATACACAATATACACATATATATATACATACATATATATATATATATATATATATATATATATATATATATATATATATATATATCTATGTGTGTGAGTGTGTGTGTGTATACATACCTATATATATATATATATATATATATATATATTATATATATATATATATATAATATATATATATTATATATATATATATACATTATATATATATATATATATATATATGTGTGTGTGTGTGTGTGTGTGTGTGTCTGTGTCTGTGTGTCTGTGTATAATAATATATATAATAAAAGGAGCCCATACAAAAACACAAAATATAGAGAGAAAAATACTATATTTCAGAGACTGTTGCCTCTCTTCAGGTAGATGAATGAGAAAAGTTTACAGAAAAGGTGGTATTTATACCAAGAGGTCCATCCACAGGTGAGCCATTATATATATATATATATAATATATATATATATATTATTATATTATATATATATATATATATATATATATATATATATATATATATATATATATATATATATATATATATATATTATATATAATACATATTATAATATATATATATGTGTGCGTGTGTGTATATATGAATTTTTATCACATCACCGTGATTCATATACATGCATTAAGCTACAAATGTCCTTTGATATCCAATATGCTCTATCTCGGAATTTATAAATTTTCAAATATGTTAACCAAAGATTCCCCCTT
>NC_087211.1:57784366-57786866 GCF_015104395.2 Macrobrachium nipponense
TGTCAATCCATCGAGGGCTTTTGGCGTTTTTTATCTTTCTGAGAGAGCTTTTGCATAAAAGCAAAAAAAACAAACGGCTATAAAAGCCTACATCGATTTTTATCTTACTCAAGCCTCAACAGAATGCTGTAGTTCTCCCAGTCGGCTCCTGACCATTACTGCCCCTCTGAAAAGGGGAAAAAAACGTTTTAGTCTTTTGTTTTTTTTCTATTTTCCATGACAGAGAAAGATGGAGGAAAGATGGAACAAAATGAAACGTCAACACCTCTTCCTCTTCTTGGACAAACATCGAGGGAATTGGGGGAAGAATGAGAAAGACTGTTTTCCACTGACATTGTTTTTCATCTTTTGAATCTTACTTGGGAGTCCAGAGGTGCCATGTATTTGATTTTTCAGATCTATATATAAATTTATGAAATTAATAATATGTATATATATATATATATATATATATATAGTATATATATATATTATATGTATTTGTTTTGTGTGTGTTACTGTCTTAACTGTCACTACAATGACTCGAATCTAAGTTGAAGATTATAAATCAAGAAACTGTGCTTCTAGCGAGAAGTTCGAACTCGGTGGTACTGGGATGGCTTAGGTAATGTTTGGAGTTCTGATCTCTCACTGGAAGTTGTAGTCTCATAATACATAATATATATATTATATATTATATATATATATATATATATATATATATAATATATAATAGATAATATATATATATATGATATAGCAGACATATATAGATATATATATATATATATATATATAATACTATATACATATAATATGTATTATATATATATATAATATATATATATATATATATATATATATATATATATACATATATATATATATATAATATATATATATATGTGTGTGGTGTGTGTGTGTGTGTGCCGTGTGTGTGTGTATTAGTGTAACTCTGGAAAGAATTATATATGATACTGGTCAAAGCAATTGTCATCATAACTTTCAAAAATTTATCAATTTCAATATAAACTCAAAAATCAAATATATGATATACCTCTGAACTCAAAATCAAGAATCAGAAAAAAAGAGGAACAATGTCTAAAGTAAACATCTTCTTTCTTATTCCCCCCCCCAATTCCCAAGATGTTTGTCCAGGAAGAGGATGAGGTGTTGTGGCATTTTGTTCCTTCTTTCCTCTACCTTTCTCTTCCAACAAAAATAAAACATAATAAAGCAAAAGACTAAAACAGCCTTTTTTTTTCTTTTTCAGAGGCAATAATGGTCAGGAGCCAACTGGGGGGAACCACAGCATTCTGTCGAGGCTTCGGTAAGATAAAAACCGACGGAGGCTTTTTATAGCTGTTGTCAGCTTTTATGCCAAAGCTCTTTTCGGGGAGATAAAAAAAAAAAAAAAAAACTATCGCACTTGGTGGTTTGACACCACCAAAGCGCAACTAAGTCGCGGACGTAGAAAGGCAAAAGCTTTTTGGCGAAAAGAAAAAATAAGGAAATGACTTCACACACAGAACTCGAATGTACTCGTACATTTGAGATGATGGGAAAATGAAAGAGATTTGTTAAAGAACTTTTTAAGATACGTAGCAAAGGTAATAAATGGTAATAACATTGGAGGGAGGAAGATGAATGGGAAATGAAAGTGGGTTTTTTTTTAAAGACTTTGAAGAAGGCATTTACCAGGAGTAATGAAAATGCCTATAGTTGGAAAGAGTATGAATGGGTAATAAATGTAGATTGCCTTCACTATAATTTAATATAACTAAATGAATGCATAAAAGGGCACCATCACAAGTATTTTTGCTTGCTTGGCGGTCTTACCATTCAGCTGGGGGATTGGGAGGGAATGGAACGGTTTTATTTTTACTCCCTCTTTCAAACCATAATGTACTTCAGTTATTTTTGAAATGTGTCACCTAAGTTACTGTTAATTTACATTGGCAACTCATTCAAACAATACTAAATAATAATTAGCAACGTGATACTGACCCAGGTAAGACAATTTTTTATTTGTCAAGAGTCAACTACTACCTCAGTCACAGAACGGGGGTAACTTCTCCATTAGCACCTTATAAACATGGACAAGTGGAAGCTGATGTTTTCCCGTCAAACAATTGGTAACTCTATAAAAAAAATATTATTAAAAAAAAATTGATAGATAATTCATCAGTAAAAATATAAAAAAAAAACTATCACATTCACTGTCCCAACAATTTCTTTAATCCTTATTAAGAACTGCTCTTCTGAGAGACTGTGTTCAAAATACAAACAAATATTATGTATAAGTATTATATATATATATATATATATATATAGTATATATATAATATATATATATATATATATATATATATATATATATATATATATATATATATATATCATATATAGATATATACATATATATATGAGTGTGAGTGATTTATAATTCATAGACACGAAATTGCAAATCTAAAACGTGATCTTTGACAAAGCATTGCTGTCAGCCTGTAATGAGGACTGC
>NC_087211.1:57791866-57792880 GCF_015104395.2 Macrobrachium nipponense
TGGGATATGCCAGTGGAAATTTTACCCATAATCATAGGAACACTAGGCACGATCCCAGGATCCCTGAAAAGGAACCTGGAAAAACTAGATGTCAAAGAAGCACCAGGACTCGTGCAGAAGAGTGTGCTACTAGAAACAGCGTACATAATAAGAAAAGTGATGGACTCCTAACTAGCAGGATGCAACCGAACACCACACTATAAAAACCACCCGTCGAATAGGATGACTGTGACAGAAAAAAATAAATAGTAATACAGGAAATATATACCAGAAAGAGACCTTGACGGCTTAAGCCTGCCATGACTATAATGTTCCACGGAGCAAAAGGTGTAGTATAGTTGAAATACCTATTTTTTTCATATTAAGTTTAATACCCTTTGTGAATTGCGTGATATTTTAAAAAAAATCCTCGGGAAATAGCAGCAATACAAATTTCGGTTTATATAAACAAAACAAAGTTGTTTGGTTCTGGGGACAACAGTGGCCACATAACATCGGAAAGTTGTAACTGTATTGTATTGTGAGCATTCCACTCAAGGTTCATTGAAGCTACGCTTTTTCGATCCCTACTCTGCCACCCCTTTCATTTCCTTTATTTACTTTAGTTCTTTTCATATTCATTATTTTCCTTCCAAACCCTTCTCTAACATTTGTTTCAAAAGTGCAACTGCGACCGTTTTTCCTTCCTATTAACCACCTTTCAAACCTTTTCCACTCCCCAATTTCCGGCCAACCCAACCCTTTCGAAGACACTCCATAACAACCCATGCGTCTTGGCCTTTGGCCTGAAATTCGATAAATCCGAGACCCATAAAAGTGATCTGTTTAATTTTAAAAGACCAACAACAAATTCTGTTTTCCAAGTATTACATTTTATTTTACTTTTCCCAAGCATGTCAAACGAAATAGGAATAAAAGTTAACCATACTCCACTGAGACCCAGTACAAGGGAAGGAGTTGTTAACGAGCAGTAATCGCATTAACAACTCGTTTAAGCGGGAGATATCCAATTTC
>NC_087211.1:57798380-57800880 GCF_015104395.2 Macrobrachium nipponense
GGATACAGTGCTTTGTAAAACGTAAACCGGAAACTTAAAATATCCAACAGACATCACCGCAATCATCCTTTAATGCGGACTGCTGTGACCGTACCTTGTCCTGTAAAACATTTGCATTTTCATTATATTCATGGTAAAAAAAAAAAGGAATCACACGCATGGGCAGCTCATATAATTTCTTCACATTATACGAGTCAAACAAATAGAGTAGTTTATTTGAGCCACAGTCGAGCGCGGATAACTACGCCGTTTGTTTTTTTGCGGTTCACAATGCTGCATGGATGTTCATTATATTGCAACATGACGATGATGATGATGATGATGATTGATGGTGAAAGTAAAATTAAATTCTTTCACAGCACTGAAACAAATTTACCTTTGTTACGCTGCAGTTCTTATAACAATAATGTATGATAATGCGAACAATGGTCGTGCATTTACTGTTAGTTTTTAGTTTTTAATTACACACACAGATATATATATATATATATATATATATATATATATATATATATATATATATATATATAAATACATATATACTATATGTATGTGTGTGTACGTTTACAAGAATAACATTATATTATAAACCAGCCATTTCTACTAAAAATGGATTTAGGCTATTATTTTTTTAACGTTATCGATTTATGTTAGCCCTTTTGATGTTGCGACATCAGTCGTTGTTGCTAATAAAGTAACGGCGAGTTTGAAAATATTACACTTTTAAGTTTGCTGAAATTTGAAAATTTTGATTTTTAATTTTCTGTAAAAAAAACAAACTATTGAGATGGCTATTTCTTTGTCCACCCTCAGATCTTAAAAACTCCTGAGGCTAGAGGGCTGCAAATTTGTATGTAGATCATCCATGCTTCAGTCATCAAACATACCAAATTACAGACTTCTAGCCTCCATAGTTTTTATTGTAATTAAGGCTAAAATAAGCTATGATCGTGCGTCTGCCACCAGTCCGTGACTGAAAGTTTCACGGGACGTGACAGAGAATTTCATATAACATTATGCGTTGTATGGATAACTCGATTTTCGGTGCAATTTTTTTACCTGCTAGTTATTATTTATAAGTTTTTGGGGTTGTCTGTTAGGCTTCAGACACTGATAACGTCCTCTTCCGAAAGTCGACTCTTCACCCCTCAACCACTACTCAACCCCTCAACCTCATAAATTAGCCTACAGATCTGTTAAAAGAGAAAACCAAATGAAGGTGAAGATTACTGATTATACTAGAAAATTAAAGGAAACTGAACTTTGTTATTAGGCTTTAGGAAACTGGCGTGATCTACAAACAGACCCGAAAAATAAACTGATTTTGTGAGTTATTAGACAGAAAATTAATTCACGTAGACTTATCATTTATTATTTCTGAGATGGTAGTGGATTCCATAAAGACTCCATCATTGACAGGCTTTATTCGAACTCCCTACGCAGCCAGATTAGGGTGGCTTTATGCCAGCACGGCCTATCGTCCTTTTGAGTTGTCCTTGGGAGATGGATGTGGGGTGGGGCGGAGAGAAAGAGGGAGGTCTACGATAAGGGGGAATGAAAGGAGCATTGACTCTTTGGAAAGCACGAGGACGGTTGCTGAGTAAGGACTCCTTCCGCCAAGACTAACTTCATTAAGCCTAAAAGGAATCCTGAACAGAGAAGGAAAATGGAAATCCCCCTTTTGAAGTAAGGAAATTTAATTAGCTAAGAGCAGTCGTCATAAAGACGCGCGGACAGCGCACACACACATATACACACACACTCTCTCTCTCTCTCTCTTTTACTCGAGAATCCTAAGCTAGATTTGGGGAAAAGAAGAAGAAGAAAGACGTTTGTCGTCGCTTCCTTGTATCAAGTCGTGTAGTATTGCCGCGAAACAGACGGGCGATAGGCCAACACTTCCGTGTGCCTCTCCATTTTTCTCTGGCATACTTTTCAACTTTAGGGCCTCATTGTGACCTTCAGTTGCTCAGACTATGTTGCTAAGCTTTGATGCAAGTTTTGGAAGAATGGAAAGAAGCTAGTTGTTCCTTATATCGGGGTCGGTTGAGGTTTATGAGAAGACAAATATTTGAAATAAAATTCATCAATTCTTTTCTCTTTTAGTTTTCTATGAAAGGAAACTATTGAGAAGACTGTTTGTCTGTCTGTCCGCACTTTTTTCTGTCCGCCCTCGGATCTTAAAAACTACTGAGGCTAGAGGGCTGCAAATTGGTATGTTGGTCATCCACCCTCCAATCGTCAAAGATACCAAATTACAGCCCTCTATTCACAGCAGTTTTTATTTTATTCAAAGTGAAAGTTAAGCATAGTCGTGAGTGTGGCACTGCTATAGGTGCCGATAACACAGACCACCACCGGGCCGTGGCGGAAAGTTTCATGGGCCGCGGTTGAGCGTTTCATGGGCCGTGGCTGAGAATTTCATTAATCGTGTCAGAGTTTCATACAGCATTATACGTACACTGTACAGAAAACTCGATTGTGCTGAACAAACGATGGC
>NC_087211.1:57813380-57815880 GCF_015104395.2 Macrobrachium nipponense
ATAGCACACGTGCGTTAGTGAAATAATCCTCATTAATCAGAGAAGTATCAGGTGGTTTTCCTATGAAATAAATGATTGTGTTATCTCCCTAAAATATCACTTGAATTCGCTACATTACGGCAAGTTAGTTTAATTAGTTCTTCCAAGAACTCATTCGATGACCAATCAGGCCTCATTATGGCCCATTGTTGTTCACACTTCATAGCCTCTGACTGCAAAGCTGGTATAGTGGTTAGTGTCGTGGAATGAAACTCAGATGTCGCGGGTTTGCGATTAAAATCACTGGGTCTGTATCATTATCAGTTACTGCTGCAGTGAAGGGTCTGCGATGCGAGGTAGAAACCAACATTCTTTGGAAGCTTGAATTTCAAGGCAATGGGTCATGCGTGCTTGTTTCATGTGCATAGGTTTCATCTACTGAAATAATAAATAAATAATAAAATGCAATGCATGCCCTTTAGTTTGAGTAGATAACTTAACTTTCATATGCAACGGATGCTACCATTAAGCAGTTAATATTGCAAGCCCAGTCTTTCTTAGTCTTCGATATCTTAATCTTCACATAACTGTTCATTTCCTGCGCTTCTCAATCTCTAATATCCTCACCTTCAAATGCAATGCATGCCCCATCTTTGGTAGTGGTTGATATCTTGACCTCCATTGTGTTAAATATTCCTTCTCTCTTTTTTTCTCTTGTTCTTTATTGTTTCTTATATCTGAATATCTGCAGGTACTGCATCCCTGTCTTTCAAAGTTATAGGTAACCTAACCTCGATAAGGACTGCATTCCCTGTCCTGCAGTCTTTCATATCCTGATCTGCGTAAGTTCTGCATTTCCTGTCTTTCATAGTTTTTGATGACCTAACCATCTGATATGCATTGCATTTCCTGCCCTTCGCAGTTTTAATTAAGTATCCTAACCTGCATAGGCACTGCTGTCCTCGTCCATCTCAGGCTTTGGTATCCTACTCTCTGCATATTCACTGCATCATCTGTCCTTCGCAGTCTTTGATATCGAAACATATCCTAACCTTCTGCATATGCACTGCGCTTCCTTTCCTTCGTAATCTCGAATATCGTAATCTTTTGTAAGTGCACCTAATTTCTTGTCCCTCGCCCACTTTGATATCGTATCCTTCTTTGTATACACTGGTTTTCCTGCCCATCACAGCTTTTGAGATTTTGCATAACGAGAATAAAACTAATGTTTATATGACTAAAGATTCACATTTATGGCTCCTGAATAACACTGTAGTAGACACCAGCTTCTGAAATGTTCTGTATGTATAATTTGGAAGTAAAATTTAATGCATTGCGAATAGCTGTCTTACGCCAACTCATTTGCCCAGTAATATGAATGTTCGTTTAACACTATTCTATTTCCATGGAAAGTGTGATGAGAGAAGTCAGACAGGACAGTTATAGGTATTTAGTGTTTATTGGTGATAGTTAAGAGAATCTGCAGAGACTAGTGAAGGCGTCTGAAAGTGATTAGGATTGGTGGAAACTTGTCAGGGACTTGGAGTTAACTGCACCCAGAATGACGGAATAATTAATATTGATAATAATGGTGTGAGGAATGAAAACAGCTGATCCTCATAGAAATGTAGAAAGACTCAAACAGACAACCATAATGTGAAAGAACAGAAGAGTCAGATTATCTGACGCAAGGATGTTAATGTGGTCATTGCAAAGGATTAGAAAGAGAAGAACGGTATACGCGGAACCAAATTAGGAATGTTTTGAGAATTGCTAAGCGAGATCTTCTTAATAAGACCAAAATACAAGTCCTGAATGAGAGAGAGAGAGAGAGAGAGAGAGAGAGAGAGAGGATGAATTGTTTGCCTAGTATAAATCGTAGAAGGGAATAAAAATTGAAAATGTAGGGGTATTTCAAAAACTTATAAAATGGTTAGTGAGGGAAAATGTGGATCACTATGTTTTGAAAGAATGGGTCCCGAAAAATACAGAGTAGATGGAATGAAAGTGATTTATGAAATAGATGGTTTACACATTCTGGAACTTCATCTTAGGAATAATTTAGAGAACACTAGTTCCATAAATGTAATGAGGGTAAAAACACTAATGACAATTCTTTTTTGTACGGGTTTATGCTGCACGAGTAATCAGGCTCGATTTACCAGCAAGATGTTTCAGGTTGAACTGAACCGCAAAGCTTACAACTCCTTGCATCTCTGTTTACTGAAAACCTCATCACGAAAGTCTTCTTAAGAACTGAAACGTTCTAGGCTTGAGTGGCTCTCAACCCTGGGGAGGGGGGAGATTCCCCGAGGAGGGGGGTGGGGGCGGAGTTGTGACCACAGATTGGCAGGCTCAAACTGGCTCAAGAACCACACAAAATTACTGAGAGGTCACGCTTGGCTTTCTCTCAGCTAACTTGTGTGTTTGTGTTAGTATTTTGTTACATAATATTTGGTATGTACTTTCGGGGCAGACAATTTTGGAAAGGGGGCGTGTTAGGGAATACATTCTGCTCCAT
>NC_087211.1:57818380-57822860 GCF_015104395.2 Macrobrachium nipponense
ACGAAACGGAAGGCAACCACACACAACATTACACACACAGCCTCTCTCTCTCTCTCTCTCGGCAATCCCTCTCTCTCTCTCTCTCCTCTCTCCAAGGAATCTCTCTCTCTCTCTCCACCTCTTGCTCTCCATTCTAACAGGTAATGAAAATGAGAGAGTTGCATCATAACACTAACGTTTATTAACAAGAATTAATAAATCAATCAACCAAGTAATCCAGTCTTACAGACTAACCCAAAACAGTACAATGTCTAGTCACCAAAAAAGTCTACACCCCTCTGGGAACTCTTTGTCCCCCCCGCATTCCAGATCCGTCTGTTTCAAAGATACAGAACACATCCCGGTAAGTACACACACAAGTTTAAAGACAAAGTTAATAAAATGGAACATCTTACAAGATATCAAACAAGCCATCCCTTTGGCTAAAGCACTTCAACACTTACCCAGACAACCGGACACTAAACACTATTAATAAAAAACTCCCCCGCCGAATGCCACGGCATCTTGCCTGTGACTTGAAGCCCTCTGTCAAAATCCCCCCCATAGGCTTGGGTATAACACTTTTAACAGAAAGAGGCGCACACGCACATACGAACACACAGTTCGATAGCGCCTCACGGTTCTAGCTGCATCCAGTTTCGCAAAGGCACTTTGAGAAGAGTTCATAAAACTGTCGTGCATTGACTTGTCGAACTAATCATTTTTATCTCACGCCATCCCCAGAAACTCATTGTTCAGCTACTCTCAGGTCGTCACCTCTACACTGTTCTCCACATTCCATAGGTCACAGGGAACACATGGACAATATATTATTAATCAAAAACCCTAGGCCTTACAGATATATATATATATATATATATATATATATATATATATATATGATATGATATATATTATATATATATATATATATATATATATATAATTCCATAAAGGTCAAAGTTAATATGTACAAACTAGACTATATTTCACCTTCACTTTTATTATTAAATTTTGTGAAAAATAGGTCACAGGGAACACATGGACAATATATTATTAATCAAAAACCCTAGGCCTTACAGATAGCTTGGCCACCTAGTGTGCTAGCCCCCGCCTAGCAAAATTGCTTATAACACAAATCACTGTCCGGCTTAAAATAAAATATACGAAATAACTGCAAGTCTCTGGCATTATAAAATAAAGTCTTATCACGCTTTATCTCCCAATAACACAAGACGCATTTTCTTTCATATTTTCTGCATTAGGATTCTTGAATATCCCTCTTCGCTTGTATGCAAGTAGCTGAACAGACAGCAACAGGCTATAGCAAGCTGTAGCAACTGTAGGAAGACGGAATGCCTCCCTCATTGTAGAAGACTTCTCACGGCTTCTGTAGATCCCCAAAAAACACGCTGTAGAATTCTCGCGATCACCCACATGGAAATTCTTGTAATCACCCTGGACAACATGGCAGCAACCTCTCTTCACGGCTGGTGGACGTCTTGCTGGTGTCGGGGAACGACTTTTGGTGTTAGTATGTCAGTCAAGTCTTTGGTCAATCCAAGAAAATTAACCCAGACATACTACTTCTATCAAACAATGATCTCAAAAAGTCAGAAATACTAACTGAACGTCTCCCAATTAACTCCCTTTGATATGATTACTAAATCATAAGTCATTATCACAACTCTCAAAGGAAAAAAAACATCAAGTTCTCCAACTCAATTTTCCAAACTCACACATCAGCACACACACAACTCAGAAATCACAGCAACTTCCACGGAATTCTGCACTCACATTTCAAACTCGAATGTGCTCACAAGAAAAAAAAGAAAAGACAAAAATCGCAATGAGCCCAAGGAAAAAAAGAATCTCGTAACACACCCAGACCCAAAAATGTTCTCTCAAGCTCTGATATTTAAACAACCCACAAAATCAGCAAAAATCTCCAACGTTAAACAGCAAAAACCCCTTTACTGCTCAATAATTAATTACAAAAAGACTTAATGTCAAACTCCCATTTACGTAAACAGCAACCCCAGAAAAATCACATCTCCCGGTAAAATCAAATCTCCCGTCCAAAAAAGAAATGCTACTTAAAACTCAATCCCCAAATTATATCTCTCACAGGAAAAGGAAGAAAAACAATAAAAAAAAAAGGATAATCACAAGTAGATTTCCCCAATCACAAAATACATAATACATGTATAATATGCATAACTCCCGCGTTTTCCCCAAGAAATGCTCCATGTAAAGCCCCGGAATTTGCCAGAAAGCAAACTCTCACACATGCGCTTTCGTGAAATGCTATAGCCAACATTTCCAGATATTGCGAAAATTCTGATCTATCACCATCAGAGGAAAAAAGTAAGCACACGGCTCATCACATCGCTTGTCAGCAGAAAAATCGCCTGCGGACGTATGCTCTAACATCAGCATAAGAATTGTCTAGTCAGACACACAAGTTTGGAAACTCATGATTCTCAAAAAAAAACGTCTAACAGACACATTTCACAGAATTAACTCCAGGATATGACTAATGTGTTAAAAAATTTGTCTCGAAGACTTATTCTCTCAACATGACTTTGCCTCAAATTATATTTCTCCAAGAATAACACACTTGTGAACATAAAAAATGCACACATCTCCAAATGACTCTTAATGCAGTAATGCCATTCGCCTCTAAATAGTCACGAAATCAAAAAAGAGAACCACAGAAATCTTCTCTTGTCTCGAAAAAAAACTCCCATAACCACAAAAAAAAGGGTCACCCGCCCAAGATTAATTCCAACTCCATATATAATTATGAGACACCATATTAATAATAACACCACTCCGGTTATAAAAATATTTCCTCCATTTGGTTAATAACCAACCCCCTTATATTATTCTCTCTTATTTCTCCAATGGCCACATGTCAGTAAAAAAAAGACACCACTCCAAGAATAGAGAATAATCACCTCTATTTCGGCAAATACAAAATATTTACCTCTATTTCCCCAATAACTCCATGTGGAACAAAACAAGGCTCCAAAAAAAATATATCTCCAAAAAGTGTGCACTCAAGGCATCTAACTCACAAACTCACAAATATTGCCCCCATAATCTCCAAATATGTGTCTCCATTTGCAACAAAGATGGCTGCAAAATAATTGAACTAAACATAGCTCTCATCACCATTATTGGCAAATATCAACAATGGCCAAAAATATATCTCCCATATATTATATCTCAAATATAACTCCAAAATAATATATACCCCCAATTATCTCTCCAAAATAATATATCTCAATTATATCTCAATTATAACTCCAATTCTCCAAAGAATAACTCAATGTTATAGTCAAAAACTATAAAAACTCTCTCCATTTAGCATAACTGCTAAAAAAGGGCAAAACTCGGCAAATAAAACTGTCTAGAAAATTCTAGAAAAAATCACCAATGTGCCACAACTCATTATAACAGAGCTCCAAATTCACAGTGTCTTAGCCAAGACTTCTCCATATGCACTACGACATAGGCCACTAGAAAACTTAACCAAGTTTCCTATCTCTCACAAAGTTGTCACAAATACAACAAGGGTATTGTGCAAGAAAACTCACAATTTCTGGAACACAAATATCCAGAGAAGAAATGTAGTGCCATTACGTATGCAAATGTGCAAAAAATTCTCCCATATATTTCTCTATAGCATCAAATAGCTAAAACACGAACACGTTCCCGAACAATGACTCTAAGTCATGAACTGAGATAATATTCACACTAACTGGAGAGAAAAAATAAACTCAAATTCACCCATGGTAAAAAAAAACTTGTGTCAGCTATGGCTAACTTCCAAAAAAAAGGAGAAAAGAAAAATCTACGGCACCATTAACTATCTCCCGTAACTCACTAGATGTCAAGCAATTATCTGCTGAACTCATAAAAAAAGAAAAAAAACTAAAATGTGTTGTTAGTTCCTCCCATATTAAAAAAAAAGATTTCACCTCCCTTGATAGCATTACGGCACCCACGTATTAGTATAAAGAAAATCAGTATCAGAAATATCATTATCACAAAATCACCAAAAAAATTGCTATCATCAAAATCATCAGTATCAGTACCAAAAATATCACCAATATTAATGCTTGTCCATTCTCCAAAAATTCAGCAAAAGTTCAGCAAGATTCCACACAATTCACCAAGATTCAATCAGATTCATCAAGATTCAGCAAAACTCATCCTGGTGAATCACTGAAAATATTCTCCAAAGTAACAAAAACTCAACAATTAATTAACACAAGACTTCTCCCATTAATTCATTGTAATAATTCTCCTTGAATAATTATCTGTAATAATTATCAACTAATCTCCCATGAAATATCTCAAAACTCTCGCAAAACAATTCTCCCGTAATGATAATTATACTTAAGCAAACCCTCCCGTGACACATCTCAAGTAAAATAATTATTAATAATAACAATAACAATAACTCTCCATAGCAATAATTCTCTTGCAAAAA
>NC_087211.1:57823360-57828360 GCF_015104395.2 Macrobrachium nipponense
GTGCCTTGATCAACATACAAAAAGGCAACAAGTGACATGGACTGAAGGGATAAACTATCAGATTGCAATAGCACTAAACACAGACGAGACAGGATGCAAATACCTAGAAACAATAGGAGAGGATATAAAACACCAAGAGATGAAGGATACGATCAAGAAAGAATATATGTAGAGATTTAAGGGCGCTAAATTCAATTCAAACTCAACGCTGGAAACAGTGATGAGCCATACATACATGGGGCAGTACCAGCAATCAAATACAGTTCAGGAGTAGTAGAGTGGATGAAGGCTGAACTCCTCAGCACAAACAAGAAACTAGGAAACACCTGACAATACACAAACGCACTACACTCAAGAGCAAATACAGACAGATTATACTACACAACCCGAAAGGGAAAGGCGAGAGAGGGCTACTAGGCATAGAGGACTGCGTCAACATCAAGAGCAGATCACTGGGGCATATATGAAAACCAGTGAGGGCGAGTGGCCTCAGGAGTGAAACGGCAAGAAGGACATAAAAGTAGAACTCGACGACCCAGAAATATACCAGACAGGGGGGAATTAAACACATAAAGGAGGAATGGACAACAAACCAACTCATGGACAGTACATGAGACAGATTTAAACCAGAACTGACCAGTAAAATGAAAACATGACAATGGCTACAGAGGGAGAACTGAAGAAGGAGGCAGAAGGAATACTAATAGCGGCACAAGATCAGGTCCAAGAACCA
The DNA here is from genome assembly GCF_015104395.2 of Macrobrachium nipponense. Taxonomy (NCBI): domain Eukaryota; kingdom Metazoa; phylum Arthropoda; class Malacostraca; order Decapoda; family Palaemonidae; genus Macrobrachium; species Macrobrachium nipponense. Next base: position 57,824,094 of record NC_087211.1, read on the forward strand.
GATGTCCAAAGAACAATAGATGGTAATAACATCTCGCCCATATGCAAAAAGTGGCAATATGAAAATCGAGACCAAAGCCCCCATAGCAAGCAAATGTCTGCCACTTCACAGAACTAGTACAAAAAAAAGAGCCATCAACTGGACCCTGCGCAAATATCACCCCAGCTACCTGTTGCAGTAATAAATCGGTACAAAACACCAACCTGAGGGAGTGATAGAAAACGATAGGGCAAAGATCCTTTGGGACTATGGTATCAGAGCAGATAGGATGGTACATGTCAAGAGACTAGACGTGACGTTGACTGACAAAATCGAGAAGAAAGTATCACTCACTGATGTCGCAATACTATGGGACACCAGAATAGATGAGAAAGAAAGAGAAAAAAATTGATAGTATCAGACCTGAAAAGAGCAATAACAATAGGGATATGCCAGTGGAAATTTTACCCATAATCATTGGAACACTAGGCACGATCCAGGATCCTGAAAAGGAACCTGGAAAAAATAGATGTCAAAGAAAACACCAGGACTCGTGCAGAGAGTGCTACTAGAAACAGCGTACATAATAAGAAAAGTGATGGACTCCTAACGAGGCAGGATGCAACCCGGAACCCCATACTATAAAAACCACCCAGTCGAATAGGATGACTGTGACAAACAAAATAATAATACAGGAAATATATATCAGAAAGAGACCTTGATGGCCTAAGCCTGCCCATGACTATAATGTTCCACACGGAGCAAAAGGTGTAATATAGTTGAAAATACCTATTTTTTTTTTTTTTTTTTTTTCATATTAAGTTTTAATACCCTTTGTGAAATTGCGTGATATTTTAAAAAATCCTGGGAAATAGCAACAATAAATTTCGCTCTATATAAACAAAACAAAGTAGTTTGGTTCTGGGGAACAGTCACATACATCGAAATTGTACTGTATTGTACTGTAGGCATCACTCAAGGTTCATTGCAGCCTTTCTTCGGTCCCTATCTGCCACCCCTTTCATTCCTTTTTACTGTAGATCTTTTCATATTCTCTTTCTTCCAACCTCTCTAACATTTGTTTCAAAGTGCAACTGCGACGTTTTTCCTCCTGTTACACCTTTCAAACCTTTTCCACTCCCCTTTCCGTTTCAACCCTGAAAGACTCATAGAACCCAAGCGCTTGGCCTTTGGCCTGAATTCAATAATCCATTCCGAGACCAAAGTGATCTGTTAAAGACAACACAATTCTTTTCCTCAATTATACTATTTATTGTTTCCCAAAAATGTCAAATGAATGGAATAAAGTAATATCCACAAGAGACCCAGTACAATGGGGAAGGAGTTGTACGAGCAGCTAATCGCATTAACAACTCGTTAAGGAGATACCAATTTCGATTCTTCTAAAGATTTTTTCGTTGGTCTAATTGAATGACTCCTTTTTCAAAGACAGCTTTCATTATTTTGGAAAAATCTCGGCATAAACATTTTAAAATGAAACTATCATGGGGTCTTTTTCATTATTTATTGTAAAAATCTTATTTTCTTATGAATTTCTCTATCATTTATTGGTTCAGAAAGATGGTGATGTTTTCAAATTACGAGAAATAGGAACCTTTGTAGCCCAAAATAAAATATTTTTTTTGCTCAGAGGTACCTTAATTTTGTTTTGATTCCCGTGAATTAATAGGTATCAATTCAAGTCAATTTACATCGTTTATTTCCTTTTATCTTGTTTTATCGAGAAAATAAAGAGCAATGGCATGATAGTTGATGTAAATTTTTCCTTCCTCATTGTGACAAGAAGCTATAAATCACGTTTCTACGAATAACAAGATAATAAATCATAACGATTTAATAACTGGAACCTGTTATAGATGAAAATGCAATTCGATGAACTATAACCAGGTAAGAAAAAGACAATTATAGATATGCACTGCAAATTCATTTTTAGCTGTGCCTTGTTACCGAATCGATATTCACCCAACAGATAATAAATAACTCCTTCAAAAGGATTGTATGATTAAGGAAGAGCCTTTCTTTCAGTCAGGAAGAAACTGCTTCATCGTAAACGCATATATTCTCTCAAGTCAATTTCCTATCGACGTCTGTCTATGGAAACTCCTCTAAACCATTTGTGGAGACGAGGCAACTACTATCTTTCTTATGACGGGAAATACCTGCAGTCACACACACACACACACACACACACACACAGAACACACATATATATATTATATATAGTGTGTGTGTGTATCATATATATATAATATATATATATATATATATATATATATATATATATATATGAGTGGCTCATGTGACCACACATTTCATTCATCATTACTTAAAATTCATCAATTTAACCTCGATAATAAGGTGCCTCAAATTAAATATCCTCAAGTACAAGGAAAAGTAATTGTTTGTTAAATAAAACTGCCTGGTACTCATGGCTTCCAAATAATTTCACGAAAATCAAAATACTGTGAATTAGAGGCCAAATGAGGATAGAATTGATACTGAGATCGGCTTATGAATTCAAGAAGAAAGAAACAGTTGTTTCACTAAATTTGTATGACTGAACAAATATGTTCATATATAATATAATATATATATATATATATATATATATATATTTATATATATAATATATATATATATATATATTATGTGTGTGTGTGTGTGTGTGTGTGTGTGTGTATTAAAATTTCATAAAAAATTAAATACGTGTTAATCTTAGAAAATTTGACTGACAAAAGGAGAAACCAAATTTGAGGTGTAAACAGACGCCAAACATTAAAATTATATAAGAAATATTTTATAAGCAGGACTGGAAACCTTATTGCTCCTTGAGTCAACCAAAGGACTGGTGGGGTTTCCTTGGGACGAGAAAACGGAAGAAGCGTTGTCCGATCAAAGACTTATTGGTCCAGATAAAAAGAAGACGCCTCCCTTGTGGTCTCCTCTTTTTATTTATATTTTAGAAGTACTAAAAGAATTGTTTTTTTCTTTAACCATATTACGTGTTTACTGAGAGGGGCAATTTCAAACCGCCCCTCCTCCTCTCTCTCTCCTCTCTCCCTCCTCTCTCTCTCTCTTCTCTCCTCTCTCTCTCTCTCTCTCCTTGGCAAATCTATTATTTTTATTATATGATAGCGACGCCTGCTTTATGGAACTGGACCTGAGATGGGGTGTTTTTAATAAGAGATCACCGCAGCATTTTATAGAAATTTTTTGAAATTCCCCATATGAAACACTGGCCAGCTACTCAGAAAATATCGCTGAGCCTGAGAACGAATTATAGAAAAATAGATAAAACATATATAAAATCAACTTGCTAAATTCTGCCATTCTTTTTAACAGCATTTTTGCCTAAAAGAGGGTCATCTACAAAATGTTTATTAATTATTATTATTATTATTATTATTATTATTATTATTATTATTATTATTATTATTATTATTATTATTATTGATTATTATTTGATAAGATGACCACTATACCATACAACAAGCTCTCAGTGCACGCTGACTTTAAATTCAAGCTTTCCAAATATGGTCTTCATTCGAAACAAGGATCAGTTATCAGAAAAAAAGAAAAATTAAGAACTCAATAAATTAAATTTTAATAGTTAAAGCATTGCCATTGCAAATGTTGTGTGGTACTATTCTTTTACCTTTGAGTATAACTTTCTAAGTCTCTCTCTCTCTCTCATTCTCTCTCTCTTTCTCTCTCTCTCTCTCTCTCTCTCTCGCTCTCTCTCTCTCTCTCTCTCTCACTAAATCTCCTGTTTCCAATTCTCTTCTCTCGTCTCACCTTTTACTTCTCCTGTTTTAATTAGCATCTCAATTTCTTCTAGATGCAAATTATTTCAAAGCACTTCTCTCTCTCTCTCTCTCTCTCTCTCTCTCTCTCTCATGCACACCGCTGACTAAGAAATCCTGAAATCCTTCCGAACCAATATATGCTTTCATTACTCAAGAAGATTCCACAATGGAATCTCCACTGTCTGAGCCTCCAACACGGGATTCCCCGTTTCAAACTCCGGCTTCCACCAGATGCTGAGATGAACAGCCTTTGGGGCCAGGTGTGGCTTTTGGGGAACGAATGTATATATATTGCAGGCTGGGGAAGACAGACTCGCCGCTCTTCAATAGTCTTTGCGGAGGAGATTAATACGAGGAATTTCTTCATCTAGCGAAGTTGAATGAGCCGTTTTAGTCCAATGCAAAGGCCGACACAGCGGCAATCGGATGTCTTTGCATGCCAAGAGACATAGATTAGTTGA
>NC_087211.1:57835860-57838360 GCF_015104395.2 Macrobrachium nipponense
TAGGATTCATGAAGGGGCTTAGTACGTGGATGGTATTTTCGCTCTGAGACAAATTATGGAAAAGTACAGAGAGAAGCAAAGGTCTTGCATATGGCCTTTATAGACCTTGAGAAGGCATATGACAGAGTACCACGACAGGAAATATGGATGTCTCAGGGAGAGAGGAGTGATGGAGAAGTATGTCAGAATGATCAGGGAGATGTAGAAAAATGTAAAGACCAGCGTCAGATCTACAGTTGGAAGAACAGAAAATTTCCAAGTTGGAGTCGGGCTACATCAGCCCACTTCTGTTTAACATCGTCTTGGATGTGTTAACAGAGGATGTCAAGGAGGAGCCACCATGGTGTCTGCTCTATGCAGATGACATAGTTTTGGTAGCCGAGAACAGGGAAGAACTGGAGGGGAAACTTGAAAGATGGGAGATTATGCCTTGGAGAGTGAGGTTTAAAGAATAAGCAGGAAAAAGACAGAATATATGACAACTGAATTGGATGGCGACCAGCAAACAACAATCAAATTAGGCGGAGGAAACATCAAAAGGGTTCATAAATTCAAGTACCTTGGCTCAGTTATTGACAATGAGGGGAACATGGAAGAGGAAATTAACAACCGGATTCAGTGTGGTTGGAACAACTGGAGGAAGGTGCCTGGTGTCATATGTGATAGGAAAGTCCCTATAAGATTAAAGGGCAGAGTGCACAAGGCAGTGGTCACACCAGCAATGACATATGGATTGGAAGCAGCACCTCTAAAGAAAACAGAGGGTAGAAAGTTGAACGTAACCGAGATGAGGATGCTTAGGTGGATAAGTGGAGTAACCAAAAAGGACAGGGTTAGAAATGAACATATTAGGGGTACAGTAAAAGTCACTTATACATCAAAGAAAGTGCAAGAGGCAAGGTTAAGATGGTATGGCCACCTGATGAGAAGGGAAGAGCAACACATGGCAAGAGAAGTGATGGATGTGGAGGTGAATGGAACACGAAGGAGAGGAAGACCTAAGACCAGGTGGAGAGATTGCATTAGAGATGATATGAGGGAGAAGGGAGTATGGGAGGAAATGACATGGGACAGAGGTAGATGGAAGAGACTCATTAGAAACTGCGACCCCGAATAGGGATAAAGCTGGGAAGAAGAAGATATATCTATCTATACTATAATAATATATATATATATATAATAATATATAATTAAACAGGAAATAATCAGGAAAGTAGTCGTTCTCCAGCTGTTTGCCTCCATTTTTCTTTATTGTGAATAGTTTTTTAAGTTCGCCAGAAAATACACCTTTTCAGATTCTTAGCTACATACACACACACACACACACACACACACACACACACCACACACACACACATATATATAATATATATATTCTATATATATATATATATATATAATATATATATATATATATATATAATATATCTCTATATATATTAAGTATATATTATATATTGTTACGATGTCCACATCATGAACTACCATAACCTATTTAAAACAGGTTTAATTATGAGGAGGAGAATTACACACAAAACAACACTTCAAAGCACTTTTATTATGCTTAAATAACAAACACTTGTAGATACGACCGGTATCTAAGAGCTCAGGTAATACTCATGGAAAAATAATTATTAAACATAATAAAACAAAACTTAGCTGACGTTCAAACAAGCAGTTCTAGAGGTCTCCGAGTGAATGGGGAGTATTCGAAAATAATTTCTTGAGCGAGAGGTTCTTCTTCAGCCACCGATACGAAGATACGCCTGGAAATCACAATCCAGGAAGGAGCCCACACTCCTGAAATTCCACATCTAAACAGGCCACACCAACGTAACTCGAGAGGCCAACGCTGGTTCTCATACAGCCACACCATCAGATTGGGAACGGAATTGATTGCTCCAACTCAACGGCGAAACACCGGATCCAACAATGTATCTTCCAAACGTATCAGTGACCTTATTTGAAGACAGACACCTTCTTAGTTCTTGTTGAGCATAACTCTCGTTGCTGTAACGTGAAACTCCGAAACGTCCGTTCCTGATCGATAAATGGGGAACAAGTAGTTAACTGGCATTTGGACAATTGTCTAAACAATTTCTTTCTCGAACTATTCAAAACAGATTTACTTATTTATATTACAATATATATATATATATATATATATATATATATATATATATATATATATATATATATATATATATATATATATATATATTATATATATATATATATATACATATATATATATATATAGTATATATATATATATTGATATATATAGATATATATATATATATATATATATATATATATATATATATATATATATATATATATACACACACACGCACACACACATATATATTATATATATATATATATATATATATATATATATAAATATATATATATATATATATATATATATATATATATATATATATATATATATATATATATATACATTCTCATCCAGATCAAGGCCAGGAATTCA
>NC_087211.1:57847476-57862476 GCF_015104395.2 Macrobrachium nipponense
CATACGAAACACACAGTTCGCTAGCGCCTCGCAACACTAGTTGCATCCAGTTTCACAGAGGCACTTCGAGAAGAGTTAATAAACTCAGTACCATTGACTTGTCGAACTAAGCATTTTTATCTCACGCCATCCCCAGAAACTCATTCCTCAGCTACTCTCGGGTCGTTGCCTCTACACTGTTCTCCACATTCCATAGGTCCCAGGGAACACATGGACAATATATATTAATCAAAACCCTAGGCCTCACATCTTCTTCTTCTTCTTCTTCCCAGCTTGTTCCCCATTTTTATATGGGGTCGCCGTTTCGGATGAGCCGTTTCCATCTATTTCTATCTTGTGCTTCTGCTCATCAATTCCCTTCTCATGTAAGTCTCCTCTCACAGTCCTTCCATCTCTTTCTTGGTCTCCCTCTTTTTCTTCTTCCATGCACCTCCACCCCCATAGTATGTCTCCCAGCGTGGTCCTCATCTCTCCTCAACAGGTGTCCATACATCTCAGCCATCCCCTCCTGCACTTTCTTTGATACTTCCACCACCTTTGTTGACCCCCTTATGTAGTCATTTCTGATCCTATCCACTCTTGTTACCCAGACATCCACCTAAGCATTCTCATTTCTGCCACATCCATCTTCTCTGCTCTGCTTTTGCTCATGCTTGCTGTTTCCGTACCATACAGCATTGCTGTTCTTACCACTGTCTTGAATGAAATTTTCCCTTTTAACCTAAGCGGCACTCTTTTGTCACAAAGAACTCCCGAGGCCGCTCTCCAGTTGTTCCAGCCTGCCTGTACCCGATGTTTTACTTCTTCTTCCATACTTCCTCCAGCGTTAACAAAAGATCCCAAATACTTAAAACTTATCAACTCTCCTTATTTGCTCTCCACCAAGCTGAATACTTTCTCTATCATCCCCCTCAGTGGCGGTACACATATTCTGTCTTGGATCTACTTCTCATTCTCTGTCCTCCAGTACTTGTCTCCATCTTTCCAATTTCACTTCCAGATCTTCCCTGCTCTCTGCACACACAATATCATCCGCATACAATATGTTCCATGGTACTGTCTCCCTTACTTCCTCTATTATAACATCCATCACTATGTTAAAGATAAATGGGCTCAGAGCCGACCCCTGGTGTAATCCTACTCTCACCTCAAAACCTTCTGTCTCCCCAACCACTGCTCCTCACTCTGGTAATACATTCCGGTACATCTCTTGTATCAATCGCACATACTTCTCTGGCACCATCTCTCCCTCAGGTCTCCATACCTCTTGTCTCGGGACTCGGTCATAAGCCTTTTCAAGGTCAATATATATATATATATATATATATATATATATATATATATATATATATATATATATATATATATATATATATATATTGTAGGAAGCCCACTAAAAGTTGGGCTTCCTACAAATATATTAGAACACGGATACAGTGCTTTGTAAAACGTAACCGGAAACTTAAAACAATTTCAAACAGACATCACTGCAATCATCCTTTAATGCGGACTGCTGTGGACTGTACCTTGTCCTGTAAAACATTTTGCATTTTCATTATATTCATGGTAAAAAAAAAAAGGGGGGAAAAGGGGGGAATCACACGCGATGGGGCAGCTCAATATAATTTCTTCCTATTATACGAGTCAAACAAATATAGGTAGTTATTTACTTAAGTCCAGAGTCGAGCGCGGATAAACTACGTCCTCTTCCGAAAGCCGACGCTTAAACCCTCAACACTACTCAACCCCTCAACCTTAGATCTGTTAAAAGGGAAAACCAAATGAAGGTGAAGATTACTGATTATAACTAGAAAATTAAAGGAAACTGAACTTTGCTATTAGGCTTTAGGAAACTGGCGTGATCTACAAACAGACCCGAAAAATGAACAGATTTTGTGAGTTATTAGACAGAAAATTAATTCACGTAGACTTATCATTTATTATTTCTGAGATGGTAGTGGATTCCATAAAGACTCCATCATTGACAGGCTTTATTCGAACTACCTACGCAGCCAGATTAGGGTGGCTTTATGCCAGCACGGCCTATCGTCCTTTTGAGTTGTCCGCGGAGATGGATGTGGGGTGGGGCGGAGAGAAAGAGGGAGGTCTACGATAAGGGGAATGAAAGGAGCATTGACTCTTTGGAAAGCACGAGGACGGTTGCTGAGTAAGGACTCCTCCGCCAAGACTAACTTCATTAAGCCTAAAAGGAATCCTGAACAGAGAAGGAAAATGGAAATCCCCCTTTGAAGTAAGGAAATTTAATTAGCTAAGAGCCGTCGTCATAAAGACGCGCGGACCGCGCACACACACACACACACTCTCTCTCTCTCTCTCTCTCTCTCTCTCTTTTACTCGAGAATCCTAAGCTAGATTTTGGGGAAAAGAAGAAGAAAGACGCTTGTGGTCGTTCCTTGTATCAGAGTCGTGTAGTATTGCCTGCGAAACAGACGGGCGATAAGCCAACACTTCCGTGTGCTTCTCCATTTTTCTCTGGCATACTTTTCAACTTAGGGCCTCATTGGTGACCTTCAGTTGCTCAGACTATGTTGCTAAGCTTTGATGCAAGTTTTGGAAGAATGGAAAGAAGCTAGTTGTTCTTTTATATCAGGTCGGTTGAGGTTTTATGAGAAGACAAATGTTTGAAATAGAATTTATCAATTCTTTTCTCTTTTAGTTTTCTATGAAAGGAAACTATTGAAAGTAAGGGTGTTTGTCTGTCCGTCCGCACTTTTTTATGTCGCCCTTGGATCTTAAAAATAATACTGAGGCTAGAGGGCTGCAAATTGGTATGTTGGTCATCCACCCTCCAATCATCAAAGATACCAAATTACAGCCCTCTATACACAGCAGTTTTTATTTTATTCAAAGTTAAAGTTAAGCCTGGTCGTGAGTCTGGCACTGCTATAGGTGCCGATAACACAGACCACCGGGCCGGGCCGCCTGGCAGAAAGTTTCATGGGCCGCGGTTGAGCGTTTCATTGGCCATGGCTGAGAATTTCATGAATCGTGTCTGAGAGTTTCATACAGCATTATACGTACACTGTCACAGAAAACTCGATTGTGCCGAACAAACGTTGGCTCATGTCTTACATGTTTTTCTTATATACGCTGGAACTTGGCTTCACTTTCGATCTAATGTAGGCTTGTACACTAACGCAAAAAAAGTTTACCATCTGTTTTAATTTTATTTTATTATTTCAAAAAACAAAGTCAATAGCCCCACGTTCCCCCGGCCTCTCACATTTCTTTTATTTTAAATAATATTTTTTACGACACTGACTTCTTTCAAAGACATTCTTAGTTTTAGAAGAAAGAGAGAATGTTATTCCATGCAAAATATCTAAAGAAGTTTGGAAATAAAAAGAGCTGATTACATATTCATGAAGAAGCTCTTTCGCTAATGGAATGTTAGAATCTACCAAGGATTACTCATGAACTCCTTAGCTCATGCATGCTTCTATATGCTCGTCCAGTGTGTATATATATATTTTATATATATATATATATATATATATATTATATATATCATATATATATATATATATATATATATATATATATATATATAATATATATATATATATATATATTGCATTAAGCTACAAATGTCCTTTAATATCCAATTCGCTCTACCTCGGAATCAATATATTTTTAAATATGAACCGAAGTGGGAATCTTTGGTTTAAGAACATATTTGAAAATGTATAAATTTCCGAGGTTGAGCGTATTGGATATTAAAAGGACATTTGTAGCTTAATGCATGTATATGAATCACGGTGATGAGATAAAAATCATATACATATATATATATGGCTTACCTGTGGATGAACCTCTTGGTACAAATACCACCTTTTTCTGTAAACTTTTCTCATTCATCTAATTGAAAAGAGAGACAGCAGTCTCTGAAATATAGTATTTTTCTCTCTATATTTTGGTGTTTTTATGGGCTCCTTTTATTAGCTATATATATATATATATATATATATATATATATATATATATATATATATATATATGTATATATATATATATATATATATATATATATATATATATCTATATATATATATATATATATGTATATATATATATATATATATGTATATATATATTATATCAATATATATATATACATATATATATATATATATTATATATATATATATATATATATATATATATATATATATATATATATATATATATATTATATATATATATATATATATATATATATATATTAGAGGTGTATCGGATGTCTGAAAATTTTATTTTTGCGGATGCGGATGCGGATGCGGATATCAACTTTTTAAAATTTGTGGATGTGGATGCGGACACATATATTTAAAAAATGAAAAATGCGGATGCGGATGCAAATGCGGATATTTGATGGCCATACCCTCGCGGATGCGGATGCGGATTTTATGTAGGTCCAAGTAATTTCGATATATTTGCTTGTGATAGACGACTTTCAGCCACATAATTCAAAGAAGAAAGAGAATGGATAACATAATATTTGCTGAACTGGTTGAACAAACTGATACTGTACTTATGTGCGTATCTGCTATATGCTTCCATAGAAACGTTGACGTAAGTACAAACAGTACATAAAAAGTACAAGCAGTACACAAACGTTTGTCGTTGTTTTAGCAAAAGGGTTATTTCATACTCACTGCATAAGAGTGACAAAACTCAAAGCCAATCTTTGCTTTCAGAGAGAGAGAGAGAGAGAGAGAGAGAGAGAGAGAGAGATTTCCAAATAAACACAATACCTTTATGATCAACAACTGCTATGAGTGACATGATGAAGGTTGCCTAAAACAAAACAATGTTATAAAACAGGTATACTGTAAACTGAGTTTAATTATATCTTGTAATGTGCATCATGTATTCTGAATAAGTAAATGAAAAGCCAAATTTAGAAAAACGACCTCTAAAGTTACCTACAATGTATGAGTATATGGATTATGGACTATTGAACACTGAGTAGGGGGTGACATCCGCATATCCACATTCTCCAACTGCGGATGCGGATGCGGATGCGGATGTTGCATGTGCTGCCAATGAGGATGTGGATGTGGATGCAGATGTTGAAAACTTGTCAATACGGATGTGAATGCGGATGCGGAGTTTCTAAAAAATGCGGATAATCTGCGGATGAGGATGCGGATGCGGATATCCAATACACCTCTAAATATATATAAATACACACACACACACACACACCCACACACACACATATATATATATATATATATATATATATTATATATATATAGGTATGTATGTATATACATACACACACTCACACACATATATTTAAATATATATATATATATATATATATATATATATATATATGTATATATACGTGTATATATGATATATATATATACATATATATATATATATATATATATATATATATATATATATATATATATATATATACATATATATATATATATATATATATATATATATATATATATATATATATATATATAAAGGTATAAGCCACGAAGGAAAGATAAACAACAGAGTTTCTGCAGATCTTTCGACTCAACGTCATTTACTTAGGAGACAAACTGCTTACATGAGATATTGAGGGTACAGGAAAGGTCGTATAAGTGACAGATAAGGATTATAAGGAGATTAGTACCTAGAATCCGACACGCGTGGAGAATGAGTAACCTCTCCAAACAAGCATAAACATGGGTACAATTTAAGAACAAAAAGATTAAGCCCAACTGCTCATACAGCAGGGACAAGACAATTAAAGGATTATACAGGGCGAGAAATGATCACATTCAGATCTTTGGTAAACAAAAAAACTTATTCACAAAACATATTTAACATACTTATACAAACAAAATATCTGAGGCAACTAATTTGTATTGTAAGTCTGTAATTATATCTTTGAGGTCATTCTTTAACATGTTACAAATACAATGGTATAAATGTAACAGGCCACGACTGATATTAAAATTACATGGGAAGTAAGTTGTATTATGGCAGATTCTAAAAGATTTCGTAATAAGACATCTTTTGATCTTGCAATTACTGAACTATCAATCCAATTTTTCTGGTGGTTGTTTTCACTTAAATGAATGAACATTGCATTAGATGTTTGCCCAGTTTTGACAGAATATTTATGGCTGTTTTAATCTTACTTCTAAGTCCTTGCTCGACTGTCCGAGATAAAAAAACAAAGCAGGGGCAGTCTATACATGGAATTTTATATATTATGTTGTTGCTTTCCCTGGGTCCATTTTTTATTAACATTCCTTTTAGTGTGTTATTATAGGAAAAAACAAGGTTGACCTTAAAAGCTTTTAACAGTGATTTAATGGTTTCATATCCGTTAAAATAAGTCAAACTGAGAATGTTCTTAGAATTTTCTTTCTCTCAGTGTTACTTACACTATAATAAAAATTTTTGTGGGCTTTATTATAGCAAATATCTAATATATGTGAAGATAACATAAATCTTTCCAAATTTTTGTAATGTATTCAATTTCTTGATCCAAATATTGGGGACCTGACAATACGCAATGCTCGTAAAAACATAGAAGAAAAAAATTATATTTTGTTGATGTTAAGATGGCCTGGCCTGAATAGAAACATGAACATAAGTTAATTATTTATGGATTTATCATCACGTTCAAAACTTTCGTGATTCAGTTATACATACATACATACACACACACACACACACAAAACACATACTATATATATATAATATATATACTATATATATATATATTATATATATATATATATATATATATATATATATATCAGGTGAAAAGGCAAAACAGCTCAATACATGGGTTGCTTTATTGTTGCCAACGTTTCAAGACTATGGTCTCATTTTCAAGACTATTAAAACAAAATACATAAATTACAAACTTGTCCGGCAAGATTAACATAAATTGTTACATACGAATAAGCACGAGAAAAAAAAATATACGTATATAAAAATTTTAAATAAAAAATCCAAATAACTAAAAACACACACTGTATTAAACACTAAGTAAAAAAATTGTTAAAAAAAATTAAAAAATATATAAACAAACCTTACAACCCGAGGTTCGGTTGCTGAAAGGCCTGCCAGAGCGAGAAGGAGTCGAGATAACTAAGGAAAGAAGATAAGAGTGGGCGGTAGCAATGTATAATGGAACTGCTGTAGTGTTGCTATTCAATGTTGGAACGAGGTGCTTAATGGCCAAGGATTCTAGTATAGGGAGTTGGTTTTCATTAGGCTGGATAAAAACCAACTCCCTATACTCGAATCCTTGGCCCATTAAGCACCTCGTTCCAACATTGAATAGCAACACTACAGCAGTTCCATTATACATTGCTTACACCGCCCACTCTTATCTTCTTCCTTAGTTATCTCGACCTTTTCCTTTTCGCTTCTGGGCAGGCCACCTTTCAGCAACCGAACCTCGGGTTGTAAATGGTTTTGTTTTTTATTATTTTAATTTTTTTTTAATTGTTTTTCACAATTTTTTTTCTTAGTGTTTTAATACCCCCGACTCCTGGGTCAGAGGGAGCTTTGTTCGCTCTGGGCAGAGGCCCATTTCAATGCAAAACCGAAACTCCTCGGGTTGTAAGGTTTGTTTTTATATATTTTTAATTTTTTTCACAATTTTTTCCTTTTAGTGTTTTAATATTGTGTGTTTTTAGTTTTTTTATTTGTATATAAAATTTTTATACACGTATATTATTTTTTTTCTCGTGCTTATTCGTATGTAAACAATTTATGTTAATCTTGATGGACAAGTTTGCAATTTATGTATTTTTTGTTTTTTATAGCCTTGAAAATGAGACCATGTCTTGAAACGTTGGCAACAATAAAGCAACCCATGTTTGAGCTGTTTTGCAACTGATCTGTCCCTTGGAAAACGGAGTCTTGTTAGAAAGAGTAAAACAAGCACTTGTACATAAAACATCCATTATTTTCTTATGACTACCGGTTTCGGAGTAACTGTCTCCATCATCAGGTCTATACAAAAACAGAAAGAAAAAAAAATCCCTAAATACGATCGATCATTAGAATGAAGAAATGTTACACAAAGGTTGCATTGTATATAATAAGAGTAATGTACAAGCAGCTAAAAACGGGAAAGGAAGCAATATTAAAAAAAAGTAAATACCTGCATCATGAAGGCATACAAACATACATACTAAAAATTTAAAAACACAACATCTGTATTTTACCATGTTTTCTATGGTAATAAGAGTTTTTCTGTTAAAAATAGACTACTAAAACTTTTAAGAGAATTTTATCCTCAATTTAATGTTAGGGTAGTGTTCAAGCCTAAGTATACTATTGGTGGTTTGTTATAGTACAAATACATCGTGCCCCCAGAACTAAAGTCTCCTGTTGTTTATAAATACGAGTGCAATTGCTGTAATTCAATTTACGTTGGGAAAACAAAGCGCCAAGCACGTGTACGATGGTTTGAACACTTGGGAAGATCAGATAGGACAAACAGGCTTTTAGCAAAACCACCATTCAGTGCCATACGGGATCACGCAGAAAATAGTGATCACCCTCTAAATTTAGATTCATTTTCCATTCTCTCTAGTCGAGTGTCCCCCATGGAGCTGGCAATAGTAGAAAGTCTCTACACTATAAAGTTGAAACCTTCCCTCAGTAACAACGAGAGGTCCACGGAGATGCTGTGTTTTTACTTTTTTTTTAATATAGCTTCTTTTCCATTTTTTATGCTTGTACATTATTCTTTTTTTTTATTATATATACAATGTAACATTTCTTCATTCTAATGATCGATCGTAATTTAGTGATTTGTTCCTTTTTTTTTCTTTCTGTGTTTTTGTATAGACCTGATCAAGGATGTTTTATGTACTAGTGCTGGTTTTCTACTTTCTATATATATAATATATATATGCATATATATTTATTTATTTATATATGTATGCATGTATGTATGTATGTATCTATGTATGTATCTATCTATGTAAATGGATGGCTAAAAGGAGAAAACAATTAAAAACCCTACATACAGTAATTTTTCACGTTAGGCTTTTTATGGTCTTGGAATATTGAAATTTTTACGAAAGGAAAAGAATCGATTATGACAAACTTTCATCGGTTTGATAGTCAATATTTTATTCTCATAACTCTGTTCCAATATTTCCATTTGGAAGCAATTTATTTCTTTACCATAGTGACCGAAAATCACTCACATAAAGGTTAATACTTTTTAATCTGTGTAATTTCCAAGCCCGAAAACTGATTTTTATCGTGAGTGGCAATATTTTGACGTCGAAAGCTATGCTATGGTTTCGAGAGAGAAAGAAAAAATGCTAAAATGACATAAAATGACTGTGCTGAAAATGTGCTATGAATTTTTCGGTTGACACACGCACACACACACACACTATATATATATATATATATATATATATATCTATATCTATATATACATATATATATATATATATATATATATATTATATATATATATATATATAATATACACACACACATATACTTAGATGGGTGTCCAGCAATAAATGTCTTCCAGCATCATGTTGGTCACATCTTGATTTCTTGATCACTAGGTGTATGCATCCTATTTCCTTAGTTAGACCAGTGTTTCACTATGTTAGTTAGGACAGGGCTTGCAAGGGTGACCACCAATCGTTGACAGACTATACGTTTTTTTGCTGCATATAAGTTTCAATAAATGAATCAAGACATTTCTAGTAATTGGATCGGTGATCATCACTGGTCAAACATGCATATTAGGTTATACCTACTGTATCTTAGTCACAATGAAAAATAGAAAAAAAACAAACATGGAAATAAGTGATAATCGCACAAAGAGAATAAGTTAAGGAATTACCAGCCGCTTGCATTTTCTGAATCAAAAACATCTCGGTCAACGGTAAAAATGAGAGCTTAGCGAGAGGCTTTTAATTATTCATTGCAATTAGCGCGTCATTAAAGAATGATCAGACACGACAATGACTAGTCATTATTCATGAGGTATTAATTATTATGTCATTGAAAAGCGGTGTGTGACGGGAGGCTTTTTGAAAGGTCAGGTCACAAAAGTGAAAGTTTTATCTGGTGGAGGTTTTTTTTTTGTTTGCTTGCTCGGTTTGTTTGCTCAAAGAAGTGCAATTTTAATCAATTATAACAGCTGTATACGAATCACACACACACACACACACAGTATATATATATATATATATATATATATATATATATATATATATATATATATATACATATACACACACACATACACACACACACACACACACACACACACACATATATATATATATATATATATATATATATATATATATATATATATATATATATTTACATTGTGAGAGTGTTTGATTCATATCCAACTGTTAATTTGTTCAGCTTAATTGATTGAAATTGCACTTCTTTGAGCAAACAAACCAAGCAAGCAAACAAAACAAACCTGCACTAGGATGAAACTTCAGTGACATAATAATTAATACCTCATGAATAATGACTAGTCATTGACGTGTCTGATCATTCTTTAATGACGCGCTAATTGCAATGAACAATTAAAAGCCTCTCGCTAAACGTTGACCGAGATGTTTTTGATTCAGAAAATGCAGCCGGTTGTTTTTTTGTATTTTTATAGTGACTGAAATACAGTAGGTATAACCAAATATGCCTGTTTGACCATTGATGATCACCAATACAATTACTGACTGAAAAAATAACTTTATTAATTTGTTGAGACTAATGTGCAGCAAAACAAAAAAATAAATAAATAAAAATCTATGATCTGACAACGATTGGTGGTCACCCTTCCAAGCACAGTCCAAACTAACATGGGGAAACAATGGTCTAACTAAAAAAATAGGATGCATACTCCTAGTGATCAAGAAATGAAGATGTGACTAACATGATGCTGGAAGATATTTATTGCTGGAGACCCATCAAGGTATTGGCCATTGGATGTACAAAAATGAGTGGGTTTGAGGTTATGTGTAGTCACCCATCCAAGTAGTGACCACACTCAGAAGTGTAAGAAAACAGTGAAATACACAAAATGGCGTCACGAAAACCGGAGCCCAGCTCTTCCCTGATGCTTGTTTACCTGTCCTGACTTCGGCTCCTCAAACGCGAGAGCAAATAGCCGGCCATTTTCCAAAACTCATTTGGCGGAAACCAGACGAACCTCCGACCTTCAGCAAACGTCTGGACACATCAGCTTCAACGTCAGCCCCTCGGAGGAAAAGGCTCAGAATTTCCCCGTAATTACTTTCGGCCGCGATCAATGGATTGCCATCGAATATGCGTCGCCGAGCGCAATAACGCTAATTACGGCCTATCGAATAATAACGGCCGCATCCGGCTCGCCGGCGTAACCCGGAATTACCGCTGTTCGATATTCTCTTTGTGACGTTTGCATCGGCCGCGAGGAGCAGACAAAGCGTCCCATTGCCTCCTCGTTGGAGCGAAAATAGATACGTAATTAAATTGACTTTGCGCACACCATTCAATAATTTGTTTTGAAATTCCAGTTTGACAGGCTATCTCATACCAGTGTTGCCAACCATCTAAGAGCTCCTTAACCTACCTAGGCACTGAAATGACCCTACTTTCACTGTTATATTACCCTACTCCAAGCCTCAAGATATAAATACTAATAGATTTATTGTTCATTGGTTACTTTTTAATAAGATACAAGACAAGCATCTTGAAATTACCCTACCACATTTTGCTCAGATTTCCTGACATTACCCCGTTACTCTACAGACCCCGATTTGAGGCTTAATTACCCTATGCATAGGGTAATTACCCTACGGTTGGCAACACTGTCTCATACTAATCTAGGTCCGAAGGAAAACAAGAAAGGTTAAAAAAAAAAAAAAAAAAGGAAGGGTAACTGGGTAGGACTCAACACTGAATTAATAAGACAAGCACTTACTGCCTCTGAATTTTGAAATGCCAACTGGACAGGCTATCTCATACTCATACCCTTACCTTGCCCCTGTTCGAAGGAAGACTGAAAGGGTAAAAAAATGTGATAGGATATGGCCTAACAATGAATTAAGAAGACGTAGACTTACTGTGTTTTAAGGAAAGCTACATTATAAGAGCTGGGAACACGTTAGATTGGAGCTAGTTCTAAATGACTCTACTTACTCAGTTGGCTTTATAGGGTCTCATTGTGATTCGTCTTCTCTTTCAGAGGAGTGAATACTATACTCCTCAGGTTAATATTTCCAATAGGAAGCTATTTGAACATCAATATTTCTGTAACAATCGTGGAATTCTCTGATAAATTGAATTACCTGATCACGATCCACATTCGAGGCTAATTATTTCAAATAAAAATGATTAGAACATTCTCTGTGTATAAAAAAAAACACAATAAAATGAACACAGCACACATCGGCTGTATAAAATGCAAGCAACGGATATTGCCTTAATAAAGATGAATGAAACAGAAATAATCTCGATAAGAGTAACACAACGAGATTATCTCTTTCTCTCTCTTTCTATATTTATATGCACACACACACACACATACACACACACACACACACACACACACACACATATATATATATATATATAATATCTATATATATATATATGATTTATATATAAATGCATGTATACATACATAAATAGATACATACATGCGTATATATATATATATATCTATATATATATATATATGCATGTATACATACATAAATAGATACATACATGCGTATATATATATATATATATATATATATATATATATATATATATATATATATATATATATATATATATATATGGATCACCTGAAGAAAAGCGACCCCAACACACGCTGGGGTCGCTTTTCTTCAGGTGGAAAATATTGGGGTCGCTTTTCTTAAGGTAAGGAATTAACAAGGTAAATAAAAAAGAAAGTATGACTTACTCTTACACACAAAATGTGAGCATAAACCTCCTACTACAATTATGGGGGACCCCGATGGGAAGTGATTTTCAGGGGACTACCGAATCTAACACAACCAACCTAACCTAACCCTAAGGGCCCGTACCTAACCACCTAGGCCCTGTACCCCTACCTAGGCCTAGCGGGGGTGGGGGGGGGGGCTCCGACCCCCCTCTGCAACCCCTACCTCACCCCCTTAAGGCGACAGTGATTTTCGGGACATTACCGACCCTTACACAATCACCTAGGGTCCCCGTAACCCTTTACCTATGGCCTAGCGGGGGCAGCTCCGCTCCCCCTGCGACCCCCCCTTTAAGGGCACCACCTAACATATCCATCAAA
Source organism: Macrobrachium nipponense (assembly GCF_015104395.2). Lineage (NCBI taxonomy): Eukaryota > Metazoa > Arthropoda > Malacostraca > Decapoda > Palaemonidae > Macrobrachium > Macrobrachium nipponense. The sequence goes on from NC_087211.1 coordinate 57,860,792, forward strand.
GTAGTTTTTAACGTATATATATCTTTATTTTTTCTCCTATTTTCTGTAATTTTATGAGCTAAAGTGGGTCATCTGAAGATTGGAGACACCAACAGGCAGGGGCCGTTTATCTTCAGTTGGAAAATGTTGGGGTCGCTTTTCTTCAGGAGGAAAATGTTGGGGTCGCTTTTCTTCAGGAGGAAAATGTTGGGGTCGCTTTTCTTCAGGAGGAAAATGTTGGGGTCGCTTTTCTTCAGGAGGAAAATTTTGGGTCGCTTTTCTTCTGAGGAAAATTTTGGGGTCGCTTTTCTTCAGGAGGAAAATTTTTGGGTCGCTTTTCTTCTGGAGGAAATTTTGGGGTCGCTTTTTTCTTCGGAGGAAAAATTTTGGGGTCGCTTTTCTTTCTGGAGGAAAATTTTGGGGTCGCTTTTCTTCTGGAGGAAAATTTTTGGGGTCGCTTTTCTTCAGAGGAAAATGTTTTGGGGTCGCTTTTTCTTCTGGAGGAAAATTTTGGGGGTCGCTTTTTCTTCTGGAGGAAAATTTGGGGTCGCTTTTCTTTCTGGAGGAAAATTTTGGGGTCGCTTTTTTCGGAGGAGGAAAATTTTGGGGGTTCGCTTTTCTTCAGGAGGAAAATTTTGGGGTCGCTTTTTTTCAGGAGGAAAATTTTGGGTTCGTTTTTTTCTCTGAGGAAAATTTTGGGGTGGCTTTCGTTCAGGAGGAAAATTTTGGGGTCGCTTTTCTTCTGGAGGAAATTTTTTGGGGGTCGCTTTTCTTCTGGGAGGAAAATTTTGGGGTCGCTTTTCTTCAGGAGGAAAATGTTGGGGTCGCTTTTCTTCAGGAGGAAAATGTTGGGGTCGCTTTTCTTCAGGAGGAAAATGTTGGGGTCGCTTTTCTTCAGGAGGAAAATGTTGGGGTCGCTTTTCTTCAGGAGGAAAATGTTGGGGTCGCTTTTCTTCTGGAGGAAAATTTTGGGGGTCGCTTTTCTTCTGGAGAAAATTTTGGGGTCGCTTTTTCTTCTGGAGGAAAATTTTGGGGTCGCTTTTCTCTGGAGGAAAATTGGGGTCGCTTTTCGTTCTGGAGGAAAATTTTGGGTGTCGCTTTTCGTTCAGGAGGAAAATTTTGGGGTCGCTTTTCTTCTGGAGGAAAATTTTGGGGTCGCTTTTCTTCTGGAGGAAAATTTTGGGGTCGCTTTTCTTCTGGAGGAAAATTTTGGGGTCGCTTTTCTTCTGGAGGAAATTTTGGGAAGGGTCGCTTTTCTTTTGTTAGGAGGAAAATATTGGGGTCGATTTTCTTCAGGAGAGGTAATAGGGGTCGCTAATCTTCAGGGGATCCATATATATATATATATATATATATATATATATATATATATATATATATATATGCGTGTGTGTGTGTGTGTGTGTGTATGTGTATGTATCTATGAATAAATGAACATAGCAGAAATGCTCTCGATGGTAGTGTGCAAATCAATAATCATCATTACTATGATGAGCACATAGTTTTGGAGATTTCTTCCACAGTAATGTAACTTTTTTTCACATACACACATCCCAAGTAGAAACATATTGGTTTGCGTGATTGATTTATTGCTTTTTGTTTTATGCGCAGGTATTGCTTTCGTATCATTTGATTTCACTTGTAGTAATGGAACCTTTACCGACAAAGGGGCTGAAAAAAAAAGCATTTGTTTTTGGCAAAGGCTT
>NC_087211.1:57869976-57884976 GCF_015104395.2 Macrobrachium nipponense
ATATAATAAAAATAATAATAATTTCAAGGAGAGAGAGAGAGAGAGAGAGAGAGAGAGAGAGAGAGAGAGAGAGAGAGAGAGAGAGAGGAGGGGGCGGTTTAAAATTGCCCCATCCTCAGTATCACGAATATATGGGCAAAAGAAATAATTCTATATACTTCTAAATATAAATAAAAAGAGGAGACCACAAAGAGGCGTCTTCTTTTCATCTGGACCAAATAAGTCTTTGATCGGACAACGCTTCCTTCCGTTTCTCGTCCCAAGGAAACCCAACCAGTCCTTTGGTTGACTCAAGGAGCAATAAGGTTTCCAGTCCTGCTTATAAAATATTTTTTTTTATAATTTTAGTGTTTGGCGTCAGCTACACCTCAAATTTGGTTCTCCTTTTATCAGTTAAATTTTCTAAGATTAACACGTATTTTATTTTGTATGAAATTTTAACATGCACGCACACACATATGTATATATATATATATATATATATATATATATATATATAATATAGTATATCTATATATATATATATATATATATATGTGTGTGTGTGTGTGTGTGTGCGTATTAAATATATGTATATATATATATATATATATATATATATATATATATATATATATATATATATATATATATAAAATGTGGTTTTCTATTTGCTAAGTTTCCCAAACGTACTAACCTAAGAAAAAACGTGCGTGAAAAAGTCTTAATTAGCGATCTTTTTATCGATTTAGCAACCTCACATGGGCAGGGAATTGGTGTATTCATTCATATATATTTAGAATAGATCTGTTTACTTCCTAAATTTATGCCATTTATTAATTTTAATAAGCCTTAATATTTACATAATTAATATTTCCCTCTCTGTTTAGACCCTCTTCGTAAGAACATATTTGTTCAGTCATACAAATTTAGTGAAGCAACTGTTTACTTTGTTCTTCTTGAATTCAATGCCGATCTCAATATTAATTCTATTCCTCATTTGGCCTCTAATTCACAGTATTTGGATTTTCGTAAATTATTTGGAAGCCATGGAGTACCAGGCAGTTTATTTAACAAGCAATTACTTTTCCTTATGCTTGAGGATGTTAATTTGAGGCACTTATTAATCGAGGTTAAATTCCTGAATCTTAAGTAATGAATGAATGAAATGTGGTGGTCACATGAGCCACTCGAACTATCATGCTATTGCTCTTTATTTGCTCGATAAATCAAGATAAAAGGAAATAAACGATGTAAATTGACTTGATTTGATACCTATTAATTTACGGGAATCAAAACAATTAAGGTACCTCTGAGCAAAAATGCTTTATTTGGGCTACAAAGATTCGTACTTCTCGTAATTTGGAACATCACCATCTTCTGAACCCAATAAATGATAGAGAATTCATAAAAAAATAAGATTTTTACAATATAATGAAAGCCACCCATGATAGTTCATTTTAAAATGTGATGCCGAGATTTTCCAAAATAATGAAAGCCGTTCTTTGGAAAAGGAGTCATTCAATTAGACCAACGAATCTTTATGAGAATCGAAATTGATATTCCCTTCCTTAACGAGTTGTTAATGCGATTAGCTGCTCGTTAACAACTCCTTCCCTTGTACTGGGTCTCTGTGGATATTACTTTATTCCATTCATTTGACAATGTGGGAAAGAATAAATAGTATAATTGAAAACAGAATGGTCTTATCTTTTAAACAGATCATTTGGTCTCGGAATGGATTATAGAATTCAGGCCAAAGGCCAAGCGCTGGGTTCTATGAGGTCTTCAGGGTTTGAACGGGAAATTGGGAGTGGAAAGGTTTGAAAAAGTGTAACAGGAGGAAAAAACGTCGCAGTTGCACTTTGAAACAATGTTAGAGAGGTTGGAAGAAAGAGAATATGAAAAGAACTAAAGTAAAAAGGAATGAAAGGGGTGGCAGATAGGGATCGAAGAAAGGCTGCAATGAACCTTGAGTGATGCTCACAATACAATACAGTACAATTTCGATGTATGTGCCTGTTCCCCAGAACCAAACAACTTTGTTTTGTTTATATAGAGCGAAATTTATTGCTGCTATTTCCCGAGGATTTTTTTTTTAAATATCACGCAATTTCACAAAGGGTATTAAACTTAATATGAAAAAATAGGTATTTCAACTATACTACACCTTTTGCTCAGTGGAACATTATAGTCATGGCAGGCTTAAGCCGTCAAGGTCTCTTTCTGGTATATATTTCCTTTATTATTATTTTTTTTCTGTCACAGTCATCCTATTCGACTGGGTGGTTTTTATGGTGTGGTGTTCCGGGTTGCATCCTGCCTCCTTAGGAGTCCATCACTTTTCTTGTTATGTACGCTGTTTCTAGTAGCACACTCTTCTGCACGAGTCCTGGTGCTTCTTTGACATCTAGTTTTTCCAGGTTTCTTTTCAGGGATCCTAGGATCGTGCCTAGTGTTCCTATGATTATGGGTAAAATTTCCACTGGCATATCCCATATTGTTATTGCTCTTTTCAGGTCTTGATACTTATCAATTTTTTCTCTTTCTTTCTCATCTATTCTGGGGTCCCATGGTATTGCGACATCAGTGAGTGATACTTTCTTCTCGATTTTGTCAGTCAACGTCACGTCTAGTCTCTTGACATGTACCATCCTATCTGTTCTGATACCATAGTCCCAAAGGATCTTTGCCCGATCGTTTTCTATCACTCCCTCAGGTTGGTGTTTGTACCATTTATTACTGCAAGGAAGCTGGTGCTACTTGCGCAGGGTCCAGTTTGATGGTTCTTTTTTTTTTGTACTAGTTCTGTGAAGTGGCAGACATTTGCTTGCTAGTGGCTTATGGTCTCGATTTTCATATTGCACTTTTTGTATATGGGCGAAATGTTATTACCATCTGGTTCGTGGACCTGATCTTGTGCCGCTATTAGTATTCCTTCTGTCTCCTTCTTCAGTTCTCCCCTCTGTAGCCATTGTCATGTTTCATTGCTGGTCAGTTCTTTAGTCTGTCTCATGTACTGTCCATGCATTGGTTTGTTGTCCCATTCCTCCTTTCTGTGTTTAATTCCCCTGTCTGTATATTTCTTGGTCGTCGTCTACTTTTATGTCCTTCTTGCCGTTCACTCCTGAGCCACTCGCCCTCACTGGTTTTCATATATTGCCCCAGTGATCTGCTCTTGATGTTGACGCAGTCCTCGGTGCTTAGTAGTCCTCTCTCGCCTTCCTTTCGTTTTATGTATAGTCTGTCTGTATTTGCTCTTGGGTGTAGTGCTTTGTGTATTGTCATGTGTTTCCTAGTTTTCTTGCCTGTGCTGAGGAGTTCAGCCTTCATCCGCTCCACTACTCCTGTACTGTATTTGATTACTGGTACTGCCCATGTATGTATGGCTTTCATCATGTTTCCAGCGTTGGGTGTTGACTTGAATATCGCCTTAAATCTCTGCATATATTCTTCCTTGATCGTGTCCTTCATCTCCTGGTGTTTTATATCCTCTCCTATTATTTCTAGGTATTTGCATCCAGTCTCGTCTATGTGTTTGATGCTATTGCCATCTGACAGCTTTATCCCTTCAGTCCTTGTCACTTTGCCTTTTTGTATATAGATCAAGGCACATTTTTCTATTCCATATTCCATCCTGATGTCCCCAGATGCAATCCTCATTACTATTATTATTATTATTATTATTATTATTATTATTATTATATTATTTCATTAGAGGAAATCTATTCACATGGAACAAGCATACAAGAGCCATTGACTTTAAATTCAAGCTTCCAAAGAATATTGGTTTCAACCTCCCACCGCAGACCCCACACTGCAGAAGTAACTAAATTTTTACATCTTCCTTGAGGGATACTGGAACCCTCGACATCTGATTGATGCTCCACGACACTAAACATTATACCAGTGGACCAGCTTCAATGTAATTCAGCATAATATTTTTACTGTATAATTCAGTTTCCAGTATAGTTACTGAAACCCGCTATCTTCCGTCATTATGGACAAGGATACTTGTTTGCTGTCAGTCTGTTGGTCAGTTTAGTATTATCTCGCTTGACTCAAATTCAGGAATATAAAATTATTCAGTCTACTCTACCAGCAGCTATTGTTATTGTTTTTGCTGAGAAATTCACAATATTGTACTGTAAGTCACCTTTAACCCAAGGAGGTGTTGTTATGCTCTGTCCATCCCTTTTATCCAGGTATTACTGTGGTGGCTGCCCCTTCTATAAAAAATATTTGTATCCAGGGATTAAATGTGGTATGGTAAGCCAAAGAGTTTTCGCTACAATATAAGTTACGAAGGGTAGGGGTAATGGGGGATGGGGGAATGGGAAGGGGGTGGGGCGGGGCTAAGGGTTTGAAACCTACCCTATTATCTAAGTTGGGTGAAATGATGGCCACGTGCCAAACATTGTCTAGATTGGTCGAGCGGTTCGGATTTATTGATATACAAACATTCACTTTTATATGTAAGAATACATACATATATACATGCAAATATATATATATATATATATATATATATATATATATATATATATATATATATATATGTATATATATATATATATATATCTATATATATATCTATCTATCTATCTATCTATATATATATATATATATATATATATATATATATATATATATATATATATATATATATATATGTATGTATGTATGTATTAGCAAACATCAAAGTAGAATTGATGCAACAGGTCTTCATCTCATCCCATAAAGCATAATAATACGGAAATATTAAGCTCTGAACATTCTTTTTATCAATGATTATTGACTTACCCAATATAGAATATATCAATCATTGCTTTTATGACAATAGGGTAAATAAAAGTAAGAATAAAAAGAAAAAACATCAAAGGAAGTGGAAACGTCATTCAGTCACAAATTGAATTAATGCAGTTAATGATTTCCCTTTGATTAAACATAAACAGCTGTGCTTGCAGGCGCGTGGAATCTAGAATAAACTTCCACCTTTTTCTCATTCTGTGGAGCTTGGATAACTTCAGAGGCATTTAGTTTTGTGCATCTGTATGTTTGTATGTCTGTCGCTCTGTCTCCAAAGTGTGTCTGTCTTTATTTCTGTCTGTCAGTCTGTTAATCTGTCCCTCTTTGGTGGCGATTGAAAGGTGAGGATTCTATAAGAAGGCGCCCATAAATGAACTTGAAAGACGATATTGATAATGATGAAGACTATTAAATAGAGGAATGTTTTTGCTCCAATCAACCTGTCCAGCAATGATCGTTAAATGATTTAGTGCATTACCTTGTCAATCGCCGAATGATTTGGTCATTTCTCTTTTGTAAATATATTTGAACTTGAGTTTTTGTGCAGATTTTTCCATGTTGTGATTATCAGCCAAAGGCGTAAAGGTATATGGAATGCAGTAACCCTTAAGAATAAGTCCCTCCTTTCTTTATCAAGCTTCACAACTATACAGTTCGGAGCTTTTGAGGGCTTGCTCAGCTTCCATATTCAAAATAAAAAAAAAATTGGGACAAATAAATAAATGAATAAATTAATAAAGAAAACAGGCAAACTGGATTCTGGCATGCTCCGAGCTATATGAATTTAATTCAGATAGCTGTATCACATTAAAAACTTACAAATACAGATATTATTATTATTATTATTATTATTATTATTATTATTATTATTATTATTATTATTATTATTATTATACCAGCAACCCAAGTTAAGTCATGCGCATCAATTCTAAATAGATTGAAAGTTTCATGCAACATTTGCTTTATGGAAGGATTGAGATTTTCTTATGTTTCTCAAAGTTACTCTCCAGATTTCCTTCATTCTCTTCCCGCTGCTGGGGTAGTAGTTCCACATAAAGGGGATCTGGTGATCTCCATAACTCCTTAGTCATGGGCTCAAAGGCCTGAGAGTGATAGGACAGACAAAAACCACTCCATCCCATAAGCAGAAAATACTCAATAAAGCCATTTATTTATTCAGTAATTTGCATTACATCATAGTTAAGGAAATCTAAGTCAGCCAAAGGCTCCTTTCCTTGAAGGTCCTATTAATGCCATAAAAAAATATTATGGATATTTCACACTCACATTTTCTTAACTATATGAATTTTTACCGCTCCTTGTGCCTTTCTTTTTCAGACTCTTACAAAACCTACATGCATCTCCCTTTCATCTTCCTCTACCCATTGTTATTAACTCTGTTCCTCTCTTGCGTTTCTCCAAAATTTCTTTAACAATTCTCTTTCATATCCCTACATAGCATACATATTATTTAAGTTCTGTGTTCGGAGATATTTCATTATATTTCTAGACAGGAAACTTTTACTTTTGTACTTCCGCGACTTAGCAGCGCTTTGCGGTGTCAACCTATAGAGTGTATTTCATTTTTTATCTTTCTGAGAGAGCTTCTGCATAAAAGCAAACAACGCCTATAAAAGCCTACGTCGGTTTTCATCTTACTGAAGCCTCGGCAGAATGCTGTGGTTCTCCCAGTCGACTCCTGACCATTATTGCATCTGAAAAAGTCAGAAAAATTTTAGTCCGTTGTTTTTATATTTTATTTTTGTTGGGAGAGAGGTGGAGGTAGGCTGGAACAAAATGCAACGTCAGCACCTCATCCTCTTCTTGGACAAACATCAGGGGAATTTAGGGGAAGGAGACAGAGGGTTTTATCTTTTGATTTTGTCTTCTACCGGAGTCGAGGCGGGTTGATGTTGTCTCCAAACCAACGAATACTTCAGCGCGAGAAAGTATTTGAGGTGAGAGACGACATATACCTTTAAGCCTCTCGCGGTTGACTGGTATCGCTTCCACTGACGGTCCTGGATTTATAATGTACCTGCGTTCGCGCCCAAGTACAGGTAAATCTATTATCGAGGAAAAAATTCCCCTTCGGTTAAGTATATATGAAAATATATTAATTCCGAGGTAGAGCGAATTATATATTAAAGGACATTGTAGCTCGATATAGGTATATGAATCACGGTAATGTGATATGACTTCTATATATATATATTATATATATATATATATATATAAATATATATTATATATATATATATAGTATTATATATATATATATATATATATGATATATATATATATATATATTAACTGATGCTGATGTAGTTTTAAATCTTAGTATAAAATTGAAAAGTGAGGTATGCCTCCACAAAAACACACACATACACATACACATACACACACACATATATATAATATATAATATACTATATATATATATATATATATATATATATATATATATATATATATATTTACTATATATATATATATATATATATATTTAGTATATATATATATATATATATATATATATATATATATATATATATATATATATACTAAATATATATATATACTAAATATATACTATATATATATATATATATATATATATATATATATATATATATATATATATATATATATATATATATATATATGTATATATATATATTGTAGGAAACCCACTAAAAGTTGGCTTCCTACAACATATTAGAACACGGATACAGTACTTTGTAAAACGTAAACCGGAAACTTAAAATTTCAAACAAACATCACTGCAATCATCCTTTAATGCGGACTGCTGTGACCGTACCTTGTCCTGTAAAACATTTGCATTTCCATTATATTCATGGTAAAAAAAAAAGGGAATCACACGCATGGGCAGCTCATATAATTTCTTCCCATTATACGAGTCAAACAAATAGAGTAGTTTATTTGAGCCAGAGTCGAGCGCGGACAACTATGGCGTTTTGTTTTTTGGTTCACAATGCTGGATGGATGTTCATTATATTGCAACATGATGATGATGATGATGATGATGATGATGATGGTGAAGGTAAAATGAAATTCTTTCACAGGCACTGAAACAAATTTACCTTTGTTACGCTGCAGATCTTCTAACAATATGCATGATAATACGAAACAATGGTCGTGCATTTACTGTTAGTTTTTAGTTTTTAATTACATACACACAGACACACACACACACACACACACATCACATATATAATTTATATATATATAATCACATATATATATATATATATATTATATATATATATATATATATAATAATCTATATATATATTACATACATATAACACATATATTATATGTGTGTGTGTGCGTTTACCAAGGGTAACATTATATTATAAACCAGCCATTTACTATATAAGATTTAGGCTATTATTTTTTTAACGTTATCGATTTATGTTAGCCTTTTTGATGTTGCGACATCAGTCGTTGTTGCTAATAAAGTAACAGTGAGTTTGAAAATATTACACTTTTAACTTTGCTGAAATTTGAAAATTAGAATTTTTTTTATTTTCTGTAAAAAAAAAAAATAAAAAAAAAAAAAAAACTATTGAGATGGCTATTTGTTTGTCCACCCTCAAATCTTAAAAACTCCTGAGGCTAGAGGGCTGCAAATTTTGTGATGTAGATAATTCATACCTCAGTCATCAAACATACCAAATTACAGCCTTCTAGCCTTCATAGTTTCTATTATAATTAAGGCTAAAATTAGCTATGATCGTGCGTCGGCCACCAGGCCGTGACTGAAAGATTCATGGGACGTGACAGAGAATTTCATATAGCATTTACGTTGTATGGATAATTCGATTTTCTTCGGCGCTTTTTTTATTTTTTTACCTGCTAGTTATTCTTTATAAGTTTTTGGGGTTGTCTGTTAGGCTTCAGACACTGATAACGTCCTCTTCCGAAAGTCGACTCTTAACCCCTCAACCTTAGATCTGTTAAAAGAGAAAACCAAATGAAGGTGAAGATTACTGATTATCCTAGAAAATTAAAGGAAACTTAACTTTTTTATTAGGCTTTAGGAAACTGGCGTGATCTACAAACAGACCCGAAAAATAAACTGATTTTGTGAGTTATTAGACAGATAATTAATTCACGTAGACTTATCATTTATTATTTCTGAGATGGTAGTGGATTCCATAAAGACGCCATCATTGACAGGCTTTATTCGAACTACCTACGCAGCCAGATTAGGGTGGCTTTATGCCAGCACGGCCTATCGTCGTCCTTTTGAGTTGTCCTTGGGAGATGGATGTGGGGTGGGGCGGAGAGAAAGAGGGAGGTCTACGATAAAGGGGAATGAAAGGAGCATTGACTCTTTGGAAAGCACGAGGACGGTTGCTGAGTAAGGACTCCTTCCGCCAAGACTAACTTCATTAGGCCTAAAAGGAATCCTGAACAGAGAAGGGAAATGGAAATCCCCCTTTTGAAGTAAGGAAATTTAATTAGCTAAGAGCCGTCGTCATAAAGACGGGTGGACCGCGCACAGACACACAACCACAAACTCTCTCTCATCGCTCGAAGTCCTCTCGTCTCTCTCTCCCTCTTTATTACTCGAGAAATCCTAAAAGCTAGATTTGGGTGAAAAGAATAAAGAAGAAAGACGCTTGTCGTCGCTTCCTTGTATCAGAGTGGTGTAGTATTGCCGCGAAACAGACGGGCGATAGGCCAACACTTCCGTGTGCCTCTCCATTTTCCTCTGGTATACTTTTCAACTTTAGGGCCTCATTGTGACCTTCAGTTGCTCAGACTATGTTGCTAAGCTTTGATGCAAGTTTTGGAAGAATGGAAAGAAGCTAGTTGTTCCTTATATCAGGGTCGGTTGAGGTTTATGAGAAGACAAATGTTTGAAATAAAATTTATCAATTCTTTTCTCTTTTAGTTTTCTATGAAAGGAAACTATTGAGAATGCTGTTTGTCTGTCCGTGCGAACTTTTTTCTGTCCGTCCTCGGATCTTAAAAACTACTGAGGCTAGAGGGCTGCAAATTGGTATGTTGGTCATCCACCCTCCAATCATCTAAGATACCAAATTACAGCCCTCTATTCACAGCAGTTTTTATTTTATTCAAAGTTAAAGTTAAGCATTGTCGTGAGTCTGGCACTGCTATAGGTGCCGATAACACAGACCACCACCGGGCCGTGGCGGAAAGTTTCATGGGCCGCGGTTGAGCGTTTCATGGGCCATGGCTGAGAATTTCATGAATCGTGTCAGAGTTTCTTACAGCATTATACGTACACTGTACAGAAAACTCGATTGTGCCGAACAAACGTTGCCTCATATTTTACATGTTTTTCTTATATCCGCTGGAACTGGGTTTCACTTTCGATCTAATGTAGGCATTTACACTAACGCAAAAAAGTTTACCATCGTAATTGTTTTATTTTATTTCAAAAACAACCAGCCACTCCCCCCCATTTCATTTCAGCTAATATTTTTTACGACACTGACTTCTTTCAAAGACCTAAGTTTTCGAAGAAAGAGAGAATGTTATTCCATGCAAAATATCTAAGAAGTTTGGAAATAAAAAGAACTGATTACATATTCATGAAGAAGGCTCTTTCGCTAATTGTTATGACCCTTGTTGGGCCGGGGTGCAAGTTCTTTTGCACAAGAATAGAGAGGACAGTGATCTTACCAAGTATCCAGATAAATTCAGTCAGCGGAGACAAAAACACACAGGAAAACTCAACAATATTTATTAACAGTCAAAGCAAAAGAATAATAAAGTCAGCCTGTGACTATACCGGACACAACTAGTCCCTTACTACTCCCGTAAGAGTTCCTAATCACTAATACTAAACCCTAGACAGAAAATATGAGAGATAAACTAAATTAATTAGTAAAATGGGCCCAACACCAACATAAATATAAACCCAATACCTATCACTAAGCAGAGAGAAAGTAAGAGACACAGGGGGAAAACTTAATTCTCCTACCTCCAATATTAACTAAACCTTCAATATAAAAAGTATCAACATCTTCATAGATAATACACAAGAATAATGAAAACTACAGTCTCACTCGTGGCAAGATATACACTGATTGGCATATATATATATAATATAAAAATGTACGCAAAGAGCTTCTCACACTGAATAAGGGATGAATGATTCCCAAATGATTCAGGATAAACAATTGCCTTGCCGTAGGCCGAAATAAAGGGGAGGGGAAAGCCGTGATCTCTTACACTCTCTGGACAATGCCACGTACCAGGCCAATACTCAGCTATCTGAAGGGCGTGGAGCTACACAGGTCACCAATATCATGGGGAAGGAGTCTGTCGTGCTCCCGACCAAAAACACAAGGGAAATTCCCTACCTGGTAGCAACCGCCCTACTTGCACCTTCACGGGCCCCTCAAATCCCCCACCGCTGCAGCTCAGAAGGAAGTCGTAGGCAAACACAGTGATGTCCCTCCCACGTCCACTCTGTCGGGATCCAGCGCCGATATCAGAGCCCGAGGAAAGTACACACAAGTAAGGGGGTAAGTCACCGCAGATGGCCGAAATGCCCCTGCGCTTTCAATACTGACGATGACAAATCCTTCGAAGTACGATTAAGAAAAATATTGCCAGCTGCACAACCATGCGGGGAGAATAGCGAGCCCGAACTGTTGTCGGGAAAAAAGTCGCGCCCTCCAATATCCTCACTGGTGTCCTTTTCACCAAACCGCTCAAAAGATAAACAAAACAAAACAAAAAAACTAGCATTAATAAGATGCTCACAAACATTCAACAAGCGGGGAGGAGGTTTGTTTAACAAGCAGTTCGCTTGACGCTCAGCCGAGACCAAAGTAAAGCTTAAACAAAACTAAAACCTTAAAAAAACTAATTTTCCTTACGCTAATTTTATATACAACAAAATATACAAAAAGCAGTAACAAGGCTGAGATAAAAATAAAGCAAAAGCAATGCCAATTACGTTAATACATGATACTAATGGAATGTTAGAATCTGCCAAGGATTACTCATGAACTCCTTAGCTCATGCATACTTCTATATGCTCGTCCAGTATAAATATATATATATATATATATATATATATATATATATATATATATATATATATATATATATATATATATATATATCTGGACAAGCATATAGATATATATATATTTATATATATATATATATATATATATATATATATATATATATATATATATATATGTACACACACACACACACACACACACATATATATATAGTATATAATATATATATATATATATATATATATATATATATATATATATATATATATATGTGTGTGTGTGTGTGTGTGTGTGTGTGTGTGTGTGTATTGCATTAAGCTACAAATGTCCTTTATAACCAATTCGCTCTACCTCGGAATTGATTTATTTTTAAAATATGAACCGAAATAGAATCTTTGGTTAACATATCTGAAAATTTATTTAAATTCGGTAGGTTAGAGCGTATTGGATATTAAATTAAAGGACATTTGTAGCTTAACGCATGTATATAATCATGGTGATGTGATAAAAATTCATATATATATATATATATATTATAATATATATATATATATATATAATATATATATACTATAAAAATATATATATATATATATTAATATATATCTATATATATATATATATATATATATATATAGTATATATACTATATATATATATATATATATGTTATGTATATGACTGGTAAAAATGTTCTGTTAACACAGAATTCCATCTAATAAAAGGAGCCCATAAAAAACACCAAAATATAGAGAGAAAAAATACTATAGTTCAGAGACTGCTGTCTCTCTTTTCAGGTAGATGAATGAGAAAAGTTTACAGATAAGGTGGTATTTATACCAAGTGGTCCATCCACAGGTAAGCCAATTTAGGTCACCACTTTTGATAATCTTCCTTTAATCTTCTTAAGCGTTGGTTGAATGAAAATATTGTCGATCACATCTGAATCCCATGCTCCTTTTGAGATGTTCATGACCTGCCTCTCTTTTATTAAGGCCGATTCCATCATTTGACTCTTGTACGGGCAGTTGCTGCTATAAATTAATGTGACAAATTCAAGTTGATTCTATTGTTATGTTCATTTATATGGTTGAAAATAGCTGAGTTCTATTGTCCATACCTAACTGACCGTTTGTGTTGTATTAATCTCTAGGGAAGTGATTTTCCTGTAAATCCGATGTAAGATTAGTCACAGTCCTGGCATGGGATTTCATAAACCCCTGTGTCATTGGGGGATGTCTTTTGTTGGATGCTAATCAGGGATTTGGCTTAAGTGTTTGGCTAAATAAATGCAAAAGGGTTAGATTTTCCGAGGGTCTGAGTCACCGTTTTAATCGTGTCCAGGTGTGGAATTTTTATTGTATTGTTGGGAGTATCTCTGGTCTTGTTTTGAGAAGGTCTGTTGAAAATTACGTTTACTTTGTGAATTGCTTTCTCAATTATATGGCCAGGATACTTTAAAGACGAAAGTTGCTTACGAATTAGCTTAAATTCTTTTTCCTGGAAATCTGGGGAACAAATTCGTAAGGCTCTTAGGAACAGGTTGCTGGCTACACCTATCTTGATGGCACTTTCGTGATAGCCGAAGTAGTGAATGTAAGAAAGTGAGAATGTTGGTTTTCTGTACGTGGTAAATTTGTATTCTTTCGTGCCTCTGATTATTATTATTGGCTTACTTGTGGATGGACCTCTTGGTATAAATACCACCTTATCTGTAAACTTTTCTCATTCATCTACTTGAAGAGAGACAGCAGTCTCTGAAATATATATTTTTCCCTCTATATTTTGGTGTTTTTTGTATGGGCTCCTTTTATTAGATATATATATATATATATATATATATATATATATCGTATATATAGTATATATATATATATATATATATATATATATAAATATGTGTATATATATATGTATATACATATATATATATATATATATATATATATTATATATTATATATATATATAATATATATATATAGATATATATATATATATATATATATATTATATATATATATATAAATATTATATATATATATATATATATATATATATATATATCTATATATATATATATATATATATATATATTATATATATATTAGATATATATATATATATATATATATATATATGATATATATATAATATATATATATATATAGAGAATATAGATATATATTATATATTGTATATATAAATATACATATGTATATATATATATACATATTATATATATATATATATATATATATATATATATATATATATATATATATATATATATATATATGTATATATACACACACACACACACACACACACACACACCATATATATATATATATATATATATTATATATATATATATATATATACCTATATAATATATCTATTTACACACATTTATATATAAATATATATATATATATCTATATTATATATATATATATCTATATATTTGATATATATATATTTACACACATTTATATATATATATATATATATATATATATATATATATATATATATATACATATATATATATATATATATATATATATATATATATATATATATATATATATATATATATATATTATATATATCATATATATATATATATATATATCTATATATATATATACTATATATATATATCATATATATATATATATATATATATAGATATATATATATATATATATAAAGGAATAAGCCACGAAGGAAAGATAAACAACGGATTTTCTGCAAGATTTTTCGACTCAACGTCCTTTACTTAGCAGACAAACTGGCTTACATGAGATATTGAGGGTACAGGAAAGGTCGTATAAGTGACAGATAAGGATTTTACGGAGATTAGTACCTAGAATCCGACACACGCCGAGAATGAGTAACCTTTCCAAACAAGCATAAACATTGGTACAATTTAAGAACAAAAAGATTAAGTCCAACTGCTCACACAAGAGGGACAAGGCAATTAAAGGATTATACCGGGCGATAATTGACCACATTCAGATCTTTGGTAAACAAAAACTTATTCACAAAGCATATTAAACATTCATATACAAAGAAAATATATCTAAGGCAACCAATTTGTATTTAATTCTGTAATTATATCTTTGAGGTCCTTCTTAAACATGTTACAAATACAAGGGTCTAAA
>NC_087211.1:57889976-57897476 GCF_015104395.2 Macrobrachium nipponense
GGTGGAACAAACACTGGTCTAACTGGAAAAAAACATAGGTAGTGGCCCTACTACCCTAGTTGATCAAGGAAATCAAGATGTGATCTAACATGATGCTGGAAGACATTTATTGCTGGAGACCCATCCAGGTATTGGCCATTGGATGAGAGATTAATGATGTACAAAAATGAGTGGGTTTGAGGTTATGTGTAGTCACCCATCCAAGTAGTGACCACACTCAGAAGTGTTAGAAAACAGTGAAATACAAAAACAAAAATGCGGGTCACGGAAACCGGAGTCCCACTCTTTCCTTGATGGATGCTTGTTTACCTGTCCTGACTTCGGCTCCTCAAACGCGAGAGCAAATAGCCGGCCCATTTTACCAAAAACTCATTTTGGCGGAAACCCTGGACGAACCTCCGACCTTCAGCAAACGTCTGGACATCAGCTCAACGTCAGCCCCTCGGAGGAAAAGTGCTCAGATTTCCCCGTAATTACTTTCGGCCGCGATCAATGGATTGCCATCGAATATGCGTCGCCGAGCGCAATAACGCTAATTACGGCCTATCGAATAATAACGGCCGCATCCGGCTCGCCGGCGTAACCCGGAATTACCGCTGTTCGATATTCTCTTTGTTACGTTTGCATCGGCCGCGAGGAGCAGACAAAGCGTCCCACTGCCTCCTCGTTGGAGCGAAAATAGATACGTAATTAAATTGACTTTGCGCACACCATTCAATAATTTGTTTTGAAATTCCAGTTTGACAGGCTATCTCATACCAGTGTTGCCAACCATCTAAGAGCTCCTTAACCTACCTACTATGAGTTTCACGGCCTCTGTAACACGGTTTTGTGGACTTTGCTCCTTGTCAAAGCATCGGATGTAGCTGAAAGTTGACATATGTATATTTTACAACCACACACAAATTTTGTCAGCATTATCAATAACCTAAACCCGATAGTTTTAATTTTTATAGAGTAAAAATTCTCTAGCCGACGCCATGGCCAATGATTACGAGCCAAGAGTCGAAAAACATTCATTACGTAAGCAAAGTAAACACCTTTTGAAGAAATGTTGCGCCGCCCATCCACTAGACAGAAACCCATTCACCTTGTTCCGTCGACTCTGAAACTCAAAGACTTTATGAATGGTGGAACGATACATAGATGTGGGTGGGGTATCTGTGCTAGCGTAGTAATACTACTGGAGCAGTAGTGCCGCAACAGTATACAGCAGTAATATACATGAATTAAACGTTTAGGCCAACTGCTGGGATCCTTGATGATCATTTAGCACTTCTTACAACTACTCGAGAAATGAGTTTTTATAGCCAGAAGTTAAATTTTCTAATCCCAACATGCCCATGATAGCCTTCAGTGTTATCCTGAATTATAACGAGGCCAAGTGGGTGGAGCCTCATGAAGTATCATTCTGACGATAATTATTAGTGAAGGTTTAAAGCCAAAATACGGTACCTGCTTTTTGTCAGTAAATAGGTAGATAGCCAATAAATAAAAATTGCATGACATTGGATATAGCAGTTATCAAATCAAGCTAATCTACTATGTTTTTGAAAATTACCATCTATTCCTTACATCTTGTCAATCTGATTGTGACCTATAAAGCAGACTGTAATTTCTTAGGAAACTTATTTTGGGAGTTAAACTAATAATCGAAGGTTTTTGTGATTTATTAACATATTTTGTTGGTTTGTTCATTATGACAATTATCAGTGAAGAGGTTCAGAGTTCATAAAGGTGCGCTGCTTTGGTTGTATTTAAATTTGTTTGTCATTGTTGCCAGAGGTATAGCCTTTGTTACGTATAGCCAATCATCCACCGAGAAGGAGGGAAGAAATGCTGTCATAAGTTACGTAACGAGTGCGTTCGAAACCTTTTCTCTGAGTAAGTTGGCCCGTCTTCAAAAAAAGTCACTTTTACATTGTAAGTACCAAATTTATTCAACCTACGTAATGCAGAATACAGTCAAAATTTATGTGTAGATATAACGTGTATTCTGAATAAGCGTTATATTTATGAAATGCATAGATAAAAAGTTATTGCGAAAAAACCGTGTTACAGAGGCCCTGAATCTCATAGTAGGCACTGAAATGACCCTACTTTCACTGTTATAGTTACCGCCTGCTCCAAGCCTCAAGATATAAAATACTATAGATTTATGTTCATTGGTACTTTTTAATAAGATACAAGACAAGCATCTTGAAATTACCCTCCTACTACATTTTGCTCAGATTTCCTGACATTACCCCGTTACTCTACAGACCTCGATTTGAGGCTTAATTACCCTATGCATAGGGTAATTACCCTACGGCTGGCAACACTGTCTCATACTAATCTAGGTTTGAAGGAAAACAGGAAAGGTTAAAAAAAAAAGAAAAAAAAAAAGGAAGGGTAACTGGGTAGGACTTAACACTGAATTAATAAGACAAGCACTTACTGCCTCTGAATTTTGAAATGCCAACTGGACAGGCTCTCATACTCATACCCTTACCTTGCCCTGTTCGAAGGAAGACAGAAAGGGTAAAAAATTCTGATGGGATATGGCCTAACAATGAATTAAGAAGACGTAGACTTACTGTCTTTTAAGGAAAGCTACATTATAAGAGTCTGGGAACACGGAAGATTGGAGCTAGTTCTAAATTACTCTACATTACTCAGTCGGCTTTATAGGGTCTCATTGTGATTCGTCTTCTCTTTCAGAGGAGTGAATACTATACTCCTCAGGTTAATATTTCCGATAGGAAGCTATTTGAACATCAATATTTCTGTAACAATCGTGGAATTCTCTGATAAATTGAATTACCTGATCCGATCCACATTCGAGGCTAATTATGTCAAATCCTGATTAAAAACATGCTTAGAACATTCTCTGTGTATAAAAAAAAATCACAATAAAATGAACACAGCACACATCGGCTGCATAAAATGGAAACAACGGATATTGCCTTAATAAAGATGAATGAAACAGAAATGATCTCAATAAGAGTAACACAACGAGATTATCTCTTTCTCTCTCTTTCTATATTCATATGCACACACAACATACACACACCACACACACACACACACACACATATATATATTATATATATATGTTTTGTGGTGTTGTGGTTGCCGTGTTATAACCTATCATCAAATAGATACATACATGGGTATATATATATATATATATATCTATGTATATATATATATATATATATATATATATATATAGATCACCTGAAGAAGAGGCGACCCCAACACACGCTGGGGTCGCTTTTCTTCAGGTGGAAAATATTGGGGTTGCTTTTCTTAAGATGAGGAATTAACAAGGTAAATAAAAAAGAAAGTAATGACTTACTCTTACATACAAAATAAGTGATGCATAAAACCTCCTACTACAATTATGGGGGACCCCAGTGGGGAAGTGATTTTCAGGGCACTACCGAATCTAACACAACCACGTAACCTAACCTAGGGCCCTGGTACCCTACCTAGGCCTAGCGGAAGGGGGCCTCCGCCTCCCCTGCGACCCCTTCTTAAGGCGACAGCGATTTTCGGGACACTACCGACCCTTGCACAACCACCTAGGGTCCCCGTACCCACTACCGGCCTAGGCCTAGCGGGGGTGGCTCTGCTACTACGACCCCCTCTTAAGGGCACTACCTAACACATCCATCAAAGTAGTTTTTAATGAATATATATCTATACTTTTTTCTCCTATTTTCTGTAATATTATGAGCTAAAGTGGGTCACCTGAAGATTGGAGATACCAACAGGCAGGGTCGTTTTATCCTCAGTTGGAAAATATTGGGGTCGCTTTTCTCAGGAGGAAAATACTGGGGTCGATTTTTCTTCAGGAGAGGTAATAGGGGTCGCTAATCTTCATGTTTGATCCCATATATATATCATATAGTATATATAATATATATATATCATATATTATATATATATATATATGTGGGTGTGTGGTGTGTGTGTGTTTGTGTGTGTGTGTGTGTGGTGTGTATGTATCTATGAATAGATGAACATAGCAGAAATGCTCTCGATGATAATGAACAAACCAAAAATCATCATTACTATGATAAGCACATAGTTTTGGAGATTTCTTCCACAGTAATTGTAACTTTTTTTTAACTATGTACACAAACACACAAACACGCACACACACACATCCCAAGTAGAAACATATTGGTTTGCGTGATTGATTTATACCTTTTTGTTTTATGCGCAGATATTGCTTTCGTATCATTTGATTTCACTTGTAGTAATGGAAGCTTTACCGACAAAGGGGCTGAAAAAAAGCATTTGTTTTTGGCAAGGTTGGCAAGTAGAGTTCACAGGTTTCTGAAAGGCTTACACCCAAAATGAACAATCCATTGTTTTTAATGGGTAAATGTCATTACTGCCTACTCCATTGCTCATAAAATTTCTGCTTTAATTTTTTCCACCCCATAAAGGAAGTTTCATGAAAGAATAAAAATATTTACTCTAATAGTTATTGTAGATGAAACTGTTTGGAAAAGAGCTGGTAGTTCTGATAAAAAAAGGAAAACAATTCTGTTCCAGAAAGTTTCCGTCAAATATATATATATATATATATATATATAATATATATATATATTATATATATATATAGTATATATATGATATATATATATATGGTTTTTTTTTTTGAAAACACTAAAAGTCTTTATTTTAATGAAATTTCTTATGGTAGTTGTAAGTCCTAAAATACATTTGGCAAATTATAATTCCTTAAAACAGTTTCTGTAAAATAGTTTTCCGTAAAATCATCCTAAAATTACTTCTAAAATTATTTTGGTATATACAAAACGAGAGATTCTGGATAATTCTCATTAGAGATGATGTATCTGAAAATTCCATCTAAAAAAAAAAAAAAATCCACTTCCCAGAAAATAAAAAATAAAAAAAAAATCTAGGAAGGTAAAACAGCAAAAACGACCTAAAACTTATGGCAGAATAGATTAAAGTTAATTCGAGGTTTAATGAGATTCTGATCTTTTAGTAATCTCTTTAAATACACAGAACAGTTTTAATTACACTTGATTACTTCTCCAGCGAGTCATTAACACTTCCGGTCATTAACATATAATGAAGATCATTTAGGCTTTCTGTTGTTTTATATTTTATGTTATGTCTGTTCACGACATGATTAATTAATTATTGATGTTTGTTTAATTATTTTGATGCTTGTTTAGTAGAGGAAGCTGAAGGCCTTCAGGTGATATATTTAATTGAATATATACTTAATGACCCACAATGCTATCATTTCCTAATGAAAATAAAACCCCAGTTCCAAATAAAAAAAATACTCTCTCTCTCTCTCTCTCTCTCTCTCTCTCTCTCTCTCTCTCTCTCTCTCTCTCTCTCTCTCTCTGTTTTATTCATTTTTAAAATGATCCAAGACTCTCCCGACCCTTGTCCAAGTTGCATCTAATCGTTTATTGCTTTGAGATGAACAAAATAACAGATTCTCACGTAATCGCAGTTGAACCTTTTGACATTTCCCTTTCTTACCCAGGGGCTCAAAACTGTAGAATGTTTTACTTGTTGCTTTATGATACACCTTCTAAGACGAAAAAAAAAAAAACTTAGACCGTAACTTTTAAGCCTCTTCCTTTAACATAGTGGGCGATGAAACTCAAAAGTTGAGTCTCATAAAAGGGTGACAATTTAGACAAGTTCTCCCCAAGTTTTGTGTGAAATAGGGAAGACGCCGAGAGAGTCCCTGCTGAGATATGGAAAGTACTTTGCATTATTGGAATAATTTCAAATGGAATGTGATGTAGAGCGGCGTAGAGCGGCGTAGAGTTAGAATGTCTTCAGGTCTTTGGCCTTCTCGGGTTCTTTAATGCGCCAAGTTTTATGGGTATGTTTTGAGCTTTTTCTGATTTGAATAATTTTTCATTCATATCATTTGGCATTCATATTCAAATACTTGTAAATCGTTGGTGTTCTTGAGCTCTGTGGTAATCACTTTTATAATTATTCATTAGATGAAACTTACCCATATGCAACAAAGCCATAAGGAGCTTTGACTTGAAATTCAAGCTTCCAAATAGTTCATTAGGAAGAAGCAAAAGGGAGTTACGAAGAAGATATACCAGTTATTAATAGAGAAAAAAATGAATTTATAAAATTTACAAGTAGATAAAATGTATCAGAATGCAAGAAGAAAAGTTATCACATATGCTTCTTGTGGACGTTTTTAGTTGTGTTTGTTTTCGCTGGATAGTATATATACTATTACTTTTGTCATAAGAACTGCCTTCAAAGAAGGTCATATTGTTCAATTAAACAATAGGATATAAACACATATACCATCCCTCTGTAATAATGGTTGAGGTAAAGACTACGAAGTTAAACTCCATGAAAGATTTGTGACCAAAAAATAAAACAGTAAGATTGACCTCCAAAAACATCCCAATCCCATTCATTCGATAGAAATAGCAAATATAACTTCGAAGGTAACTTTTAATTCATTAAAGGTGTTATCGTACACGTGTACATCGTTGATTGAATTTATTAGTCATTAGTTGTTGTATATAGCACACGTGCGTTAGTGAAATAATCATCATTAATCAGAGAAGTATCAGGTGGTTTTCCTATGAAATAAATGATTGTGTTATCTCCCTAAAATATCACTTGATTTCGCTACATTACGGCAAGTTAGTTTATTTAGTTCTTCCAAGAACTCATTCCATGACCAATCAGGCCTCGTTATGGCCCATTGTTGTTCACACTTCATAGCCTTTGACTGCAGAGCTGGTATAGTGGTTAGTGTCGTGGAATGCCACTCAGATGTCGCGGGTTTGCGATTAAAAATCACTGGGTCTGTATCATGATCAGTTACTGCTGCAGTGATGGGTCTGCGATAGGAGGTAGAAACCAACATTCTTTGGAAGCTAGAATTTCAAGGCAATGGGTCATGTGTGCTTGTTTCATGTGCATAGGTTTCATATACTGAAATAATAAATAAATAATAAAATGCAATGCATGCCCTTTAGTTTGAGTAGATAACTTAACTTTCATATGCTTCGGATGCTACCATGAAGCAGTTAATATTGCAAGCCCAGTCTTTCTTAGCCTTCGATATCTTAATCTTCATATACTTTTCATTTCCTGCACTTCTCAATCTCTAATATCCTCACCTTCAAATGCAATGCATGCCCCATCTTTGATAGTGGTTGATATCTTGACCTCCATTGTGTTAAATATTCCTTCTCTCTTTTTTTCTCTTGTTCTTTATTGTTTCTTATATCTTAATATCTGCAGATACTGCATCCCTGTCTTTCAAAGTTATAGATAACCTAACCTCGATAAGGACTGCATTCCCTGTCCTGCAGTCTTTCATATCCTGATCTGCGTAAGTTCTGCATTTCCTGTCTTTCATAGTTTTTGATGACCTAACCATCTGATATGCATTGCATTTCCTGCCCTTCGCAGTTTTAATTAAGTATCCTAACCTGCATAGGCACTGCTGTCCTCGTCCATCGC
>NC_087211.1:57902476-57907476 GCF_015104395.2 Macrobrachium nipponense
GTGTTTTTAAAACAGGCGATAAGGCAGTGAATATGAAATGGACTTGAGAGGTTCCAAAGCTGTGGATGTGGTTATAAAAGGGATTTACTGTAAATGCGGATAATCGAATAAAATTTTAATATCTTCTCTGTTAAAACACTGCAAATGTTAATGAAATAACTCTTTAGATTTCCGTATTAGGTAGTTTCGGTGACTTGGAATTAGTTGTTGACTGTGTATTGTGTCTTTTGGTCATTAAGGCTTGCAAGGAGAATATATGGCGGTAAAAATAAGTGTAAGAGTGAGAAAGAGTTCCTTCAGCGAAGATGGGACATATATCTCTGGTATGGAGGGTACAAGATTGATGGCATTAAATTATCATCGGTACTGGGGAGTAAATATTTTGTACAATGGCGTTTTAGAATTAGAGTGCGTCTGAGGATTGAAACTCCGACCGTCTATGGAAGCCGAGTTTGAATGTATGAATTGTATCCTGGACCTACTCCCTCTATGGAAGTAAATGCTAAAGAATGATGGTAGAAGCTGTAGAGATTTATCCTTTTATGTATTGCTAAAAGATGTGATATGTGGAGATATATGCAAAGACTGTTAAAGGGTATGGCATAGTCAGAGCCATTCAAGTTGTTTAACCTGAGGGTCACTCTTGAAAAAACAAAAAAAGTAATGCTGGCCACCTGTGTGTATGAGTATGCATGTATATGTGTGTGTATATATGTACTGATATATATATATATATATATATATATATATATATATATATATATATTATTAATATATTTTTTTTTACTCAGGGTAAAAGGCGAATGCAATTTTTATCATATAAAACAGACAAATATACTTTTACTGATTTTTCTCTACCTGGCCAATTTCAAAATCAGACAGGCCACTTTTGGCCGACGGGCATGGGGGCTAGACGACCCTGGCATGGGTGATTAAAGGGATCGGAGCGCTCTGAGAGTGCCTGGTCATGTGGAAAGAACGGAGGTTGAGACTGGTGAAAATATTATACAATTCGAAAGCTGATTATACCTAGAAAAGGGTAGGTATATGGAGTGCAAAGAAGTAGAAGAAAGGAGGGGGCTCCAACTTGCAAAGAGAGAGAGAGAGAGAGAGGGGAGGGGCATCGACGCGACGCTGGTAAGCCCTCCTTGCATAATCACTCATAAGTTCATGATGTCTCCGGGCATAGAGTTGAATTCCATCCAATCCCTTTCTGGACAACGGGTCTGTACAGTGACGTAAGAAGGGCACACACCGAAACTTTCTACAGTAGAGTTAGGTAGTTGAACATTTGGCCAGTTTAGCCCAACCCCAGACACCTGTCATCCAGAAAGAGGTGAAATGAAAATCTCTCTCAAACACCCGGACATCTATGAACTTATATGAGTGACTGTACAAATATGAGGCAACAAATATGGAAAGAGGTCTCACCTACGATACAGAAGTTTAAGGATGTCATTTAGTTTTATAATTTTATAGTGGTTTGATTATTCATTAAGAAGACTTATATATATATATATATATAGATATATTATTATATATATATATATATATATATATATATATATATATATATATATATATATATATATTAAAAAACACACACAACACACAACACACACACATATATATATGGTATGTATATAACATATATATATATATATATATAATATATATAATATAGATATTAAATTATATATAGGTGAAATATATATATATATATAATATTATATATATATAATTATTATATAATATAATATATATATATAATATATATTATATATGTGTGTGTGTGTGTGTGTGTATATATATAAAAGTTCATGTGCATAAAAAATGAACATTTTAGTCCTTCTGAAACAATAATTGAACAAATAAAAAGTTATAAAAGTGAATAGCGAAGCTTGCAAAATGAAGAAAGTCCCCCCTTGGCCACAGTGCCTCGTCGTAAATCAGGTCTTATCAGAATTACGCTTCCAACTGACTCTTCAACCTCCTCTTTTTCTCTCTGAGTAAAATCATCAGAGGCGGATTGAACAACTCCCTTGGTCTATTTGTTCGTCTCTCCTAAGAGAGAGAGAGAGAGAGAGAGAGAGAGAGAGAGAGAGAGAGAGAGAGAGAGGAGGCAAGTAGTTTTGTATATAATAGACAAATTTAAGAATAACCGGATAGGTAGAGGCAGAGAGAGAAGAAGAATATTTTGGATGGAAGTTAACTTAGGAATTGGATAGATTAGGAGAGAGAGAGAGAGAGCGAGGAGAGAAGAAAGAGAGAGAGAAAGAGAGCAGGAGGAGGAAAGTATTCTGTAGATAATAGACAAATTAAGACTAACCAGATAGGTAGAGGCAGAGAGAGAAAGAAGAATATTTTGGTGGAAAGTTAACTTAGGAATTGGATAGATTAGGAGAGAGAGAGAGAGAGATGAGAGAGAGAGAGAGAGAGAGAGAGAGAGAGGAAAGTATTCTTGTAGATAATAGACAAATTTAAGAATAACCAGATAGATAGAGGTAGAGAGAGAGAAGAGTATTTTGGATGGCAGTTAACTTAGGAATTGGATAGGTAAGGAGAGAGAGAGAGAGAGAGAGAGAGAGAGAGAGAGAGAGGAGGAGGCAAGTAGTCTTGGTAGATAATAGACAAATTTAATAATAACCGGATAAGTAGAGGTTCAGAGAGGAAGAAGAGTATTTCGGATGGAAGTTAAGTTATGGAATTGGATAAGTAAGGGAGAGAGAGAGAGAGAGAGAGAGAGAGAGAGAGAGAGAGGGAGGAGGCAAGTAGTCTTGCAGATAATAGATAAATATGAGAATAACCGGATAGGTAGAGACAGAGAGAGAAGAATATTTTGGATGGAAGTTAACTTAGGAATTGGATAGGTTAGGAGAGAGAGAGAGAGAGAGAGAGAGAGAGAGAGAGAGAGAGAGGGGGTGTGGGTGGGGGGGGGGGTGGGGGGGGGGGGGGGAAGGCAGCAAGTATTCGAGTGGATAATAGACAAATTTAAGAATAACCAGATAGGTAGAGGCAGAGAGAGTAGAAGAGTATTTTGGATGGCAGTTAACTTAGGAATTGGATAGAGAGAGAGAGGAGGCAAGTAGTCTCGTAGATAATAGACAAATTTAAGAATAACCGGATAAGTAGAGGCAGAGAGAGAAGAAGAGTACTTCGGATGGAAGTTAACTCAGGAATTGGATAGGTTAGGAGAGAGAGGAGAGAGAGAGAGAGAGAGAGAGGAGGGGAGGGGGAGAGATAGAGAGAGAGAGAGAGAGAGAGGAGGCAGCAAGTATTCCAATGGATAATAGAAAAATTTAAGAATAACCGGATAGGTAGAGGCAGAGAGAAGAAGAGTATTTTGGATGGAAGTTAAATTATGAATTGGATAGGTAAGGAGAGAGAGAGAGAGAGAGAGAGAGAGAGAGAGAGAGAGAGAGAGAGAGAGAGAGACTGTATTTTATATAATTAATGAGCTATGTACAAAGAGAGAAAAAAGATATATGAACAAGAATGAGAGAGAGAGAGAGAGAGAGAGAGAGAGGAGAGAGAGAGAGAGAGATTGTACTATACATGATACCCTCATACAGTAAACAGTACGTATGCTTTACGTCACTATCATGTATGATGCTGTATATAAGTTATATGCATGATACAGCACGCATGATACAGTATGCATAACTGTATCTCAGAGCCTACTGAAGAATATGCATACGCATCCATGCATTGCAATCGAAAGCATTGCTAAGCCTCTTTGCTAAGATTATTTTTTTTTAGCAGTCAGGAGTCTTCAATATTCGAGTGAAGAGGTTATAATCTTCTTTACTTTATTTGGAAACCGAATATTCCTTGGGAATAGTGGAATTGTCTTTAAGGAATAACTGAAATATAATGACTGAAGAGGTGAATTTCCTCTGTGGAGCAACTGAAATATATCGTCATTAAAACTGCTTTCATAGTAACTGAAAAAATTCTCTGACACTGTAATTATTACTATTATTATTGTATATTTCGGTAGATAAAATCTCTTCATACGGAACAAGCACAAAGGGGCCACTGACTTGAAATTCAAGCTTCCAAAGAATGTTGGTTTCAACCTCCCATCGCAGATCCCACTTTGCAGCAGTAACTGATCATGATTCAGAGCCAGTGATTTTTCATGCCCCTGGGGGAGACGCGAACTCGCGACATCTAAATTGGATTCCACGGCACTAACCCACTATATCTGCGGGCCAATAAAGGAATTTCGTGGAAGATTCAGCATATTTCTTCAGAACTGAAAATTTTTCTGAAGAATTCGCACCTTGTATAGTTGAATTAAATCTGCAGATTCGTTGGAATTATTTAGAGGAAGTGCGGATAAACATCACAGGGGAAAGTATAACTATTTCTTAGAAGAATGACATATTTAAATATTTCTTTAGATTAACTGCATTACCTAGCAGGAAAAGTGGAAATATTTCTAGAATAGTTCAATTGTCTCTGGTTCATAGCTAAAACATACAGCTAAGATATTAGAAATATTTCATTTTATTAAAGTAGCGATTACTTTGAGATGCAAGGATCTCAAAATAATTCGAAATTATTTTATAAGGAAAGAATATTGATTTGTACTAGTTAGAAAATCTTTCTAACAGGTGCACTTTTCTGTTATGGAAAATTTCTATATAGATATTGGGGAATGCTGGTAGAGAATATTAGTTTTGTTTTCAATATATTAAGTAACTCTTAAAAATAGTTACTAAAGCCCTACATCACTTCAGTTGATTGGATGAGACCGGAGGGCTACATCAGTATATTGCCACTCATGGATATAACTCCTGTTTTTTTTTTTTTTTTTTTACAGTAATTGTGAATTGAGGTTCCATTAAGGAATACCAAGAATTCACACTAATTATCTCAATACATTAATCACAGTTACAATTACAAAGATAACTCCTAATGGTTCTGTATCACTGTAATTAATGTAATGGCGATGGGCTTATCTACGTTATGGTTACAGAGATAATTCTGTATAA
>NC_087211.1:57912476-57914976 GCF_015104395.2 Macrobrachium nipponense
GCAAAGCGCACGCCATCGAGCTCGTTTATCAATAAAAGTCAATGTAAGAGCATCATCGATCAAGCTAAACCGTCCCCTAAAGACCGAAGACTGGCATCAACAAAGTCCACAGCGCAGCGGCGAAGTTTGAATACAAAAAGGAAGTCCACATGGCTCCACCGAACGAGATGGCAACTTGATTTCCACATAATGAAATTTGGCCTCGGGAGAGAAACAGGTGCTGGTAATGAGCGAGGCGCCGCCGACAACAGTTTTGTGAGAGAGTTGTTAACAAGTAACTAATTAAATTTCTCCTCGTCAAAGGAGGTGGCCGTTCTCACTTGGCTTAGAGTCGAGGCCCTTTGACTGAGGTCGTCCTTTTCAGAACATGACGTCCCCTCTTTCAGATTCTGCTGTCAATTGGCGGCCTTTTCTGACGAGTGAGTTCTCGGGGGGATTTTCCTGTTATCATCCGGGTAATCTGTCTCCTCCTCATTGAGACTTCCAAGATAATGGAGGCTTGCATCTCTTTTCTCTGGTTCGTCGATCACCTCTGCTGTTTACGTTGATATTGTTTTCATTGTTCTGGAATGCTCATTAAGCCTCTATTCTTGTAGTAAATAGATTTCCTCGTAAGTGTCGAAGAAAGCTTATCATGCATCTAATCATATACTCGTATTATTTGAATAATAATTGCCTCATACGGATGGAGCAAATTTAGACTTCATTCATCGACTTGCGATATTTTCCATGCAATTATTAATATTATTACGTTTTACTCGGTTTGTCATAGCTGGTGTAAATGTTAGCTGAGAGTGTTTTTCTTCACCTATTTCATTTCTGTAATGGATACGATTCTCGTAATAGATTAGTCTTGATACTGATAGCGAAGGCTACTAACACTGAGTGCTACACGTCAGTGGTGAGATGAATTGTCCAGAACCTCACACAGAGAATCTCTTCGTTAAAAGATTAAAAGAGTGGAAACCTAGAACTTTGATCCTCTTTATTTTTGTTTGTTTGTTTTTGTATGCTTCCATTCATGCAGTCAGTACGCATTTAGCAACTCTCAGTAGAATGCAATATTATTGGAGCTCATTTACCTGTCAATGGACAGACAGCAGGTGGACAATGATCTATTGGACTGACCCCGTAAGAGGGTAGCCGTCAGTGCACCTCGTGCAATGCAATGTAGGCATTACTTGAGGTTCTTTGCAGAGTCCCTTCGGCTCCCAGCTACCACCCCTTTCATTCCTTTGACTGTGCCTCCCTTCATATTCTCTTCCTTCCATCTTACTTTTCACCCTCTCCTAACAACTTTACTTTCAATTCCTGTCAATTCCTAATAATTCCTGTCATTTCCTATCAATTCCTAACAATTCCTGTCAATTCCTATCAATTATTAACCATTCCTGTCAATTCCTATCGATTCTTAACAATTCCTGTCAATTCCTATCAATTCTTAACAATTCCTGTCATAACAACTTTACTGTCAATTCCTGTCAAATTCTAACAATTTCTGTCAATTCGTATGAATTCGTAACAATTCCTGTCAATTCATAACAACTTTACTGTCAATTCCTGTCAATTCGCTGAATGACCTCATATGTCGCAATGCTTGGCCTATGGCCTTAATTCCTTATTCTATTCTCTTCTATTACGAATGGAGTTCCATTTACTTCCTTTACACCAACCAGTCTCTGCCGAAAGTCTAGTTCGGGCTACATCTTAACAAATTGATCAAAATTATAAATGTTCCTCTAATCTGACTTGATGGATTCTGGGAAGACACAGAAGAGTCAAAAAGAGCCCGAGAGCCAAACACGGCAAGGACAGACAACACAGGAGCCGCAGAGTCCAGGTGGAAACGAGAATTGAAATGAAGGTTTGGGAAAACTGCGCAGTCCTGCCTCGAGATCAGAAATATTCCGGGTTGGCTGCTTTGATATTCCAGGAAAAGTCCATATTCCTATCCTACTGGGACGATGGAATCGGTGCTGAGTATATCTGTCCTGTTCCAGTGTTTTAAGTACGATTCCAGGCCAATTTTCATTCAGTATAGCCTAGCGATTCCCGAGGCTTTTAAGTCTAATTTGAGACCGTTTTGATATCCGTTCGTAAAGCAATGTTCGCGCTCGTTCAGTATTTTTACTCTGTTAGTTCAAACAGACTTATTCCAATATGACAAAATGGCGAGCTCAATGGATTAATGTTTTGAAATTCAAATAGCTATTCCATTGATTTACCAAAAAATACATCATAGTCCTGTTGGGATTTAGCAAGAAATTTAGAGAGAGAGAGAGAGAGAGAGAGAGAACAGAGAGAGAGAGAGAGAGAGAGAGAGAGAGAGAAGAGAGAGAGAGAGAGAGACAAAAATGATTCAACGAAAGTTTTCGAATACTTAGGTGATAATTTATTATAGTTTGTAAGTAAGAAAATTTTGTTCCAGCAACTTTAGGGAATTGAGATTTATATCCTTTGTTTTAGTTGCGTTGTGGTGTAAGGTTTCGAATACAAAAAT
>NC_087211.1:57919976-57929976 GCF_015104395.2 Macrobrachium nipponense
TACGTCTTTAAATATATTTAGATATATCTTATATATATATCTATCTTTAGGTAGATATATATCAGATATATTTTCAAAATATCATAAATTCACATTTAAATAATGTTTTCATTATTGCCTCATAATTTTTCTCAAAATTCTTGATGATTTCAGCACTTATGGCTTAGTTAAGCTTAATGTCTTCTCATCCCCGCTATAAAGAATCATTTTGCATTGTGTCGGTTGTTATATTATTATCAGTGTGATGTTGGAAGACTATCTGAAATGCAATTAATGATATACGTATATTTAGCAGAGAGTTCCGAGATACTTAGTTAATCCTTTGAGAGTTTAACTTATCACCTTAAGGGGGCCCTACTGGTGATAGTTAGCAAGTAGAATGCTTTCGTTGCAACTATTTTAGAGAAGCCTCTTAGCTTTTTTTGAGTTGTATTTTGTTATAAGGTTTCGATAAGAAGTATTTTTATGATAGTTTATCTAAAAAGAAATACGAGCGATTTTGGAGAAGTTTGTAATATACTTATCAAGTCTTGATTTATTCATGTGAAGTTCACGTTGTTCAGTGACACCAGTGCCATTGCTGCTTTGATTAAATGTATGTTTAGCACAGTAACCTTTCTTGCTTCTTGCATAAAGTTATTTAAGTTTCTTATTTTTTCAAATAATATCTCCGAAGTTTAGTTACAGATTCATTCATATGAATACATTACTACATTCTGTTATGTACAGAAGAACTATTTGGTCTGAACAGCTAATCGGGATTAAAAAAAAAAAGTAATTTCCATTTTAATTTTTATGACAGAATATTGTCAATATAAAAGAAAGCATTTGTAGCCAGGGGATCCATTGCTATCTGAACTAATGGGTTTGATGATTAATGCCTTATTATCTAATTCATATATTTGATTAAAGAATGGAATTCCTATGTTTTAAACATTGGAGGTCTTTGCTTAATGGCAGATGTAACGAATAAGCAAGTACGTTTTATTACTACTTTAGTCCTGAAGGGAAAGAGGAAAAAGATATGATGTCAAGTTAAAATGTCCAGATCCGTAAGGAACTCGGTGGTATTTCTGCATATTCAAAGTTTTTCTGTCGATAAGGTTCTTTATTCCAACTTGTAATTATGATCATCATCATCATCATTCAAAATCATTATTCCTCTTTGTATTTTGAATCCACTCTGTCCCTGGGTGTCCCATTTATTTGTCAGTGGCAGTTTATGATTTTCCTTAGCAATTGTTTTTCTGCGTCCCATTCTGAAGGACTTTATTTCTTTCTACTAAAAGAACCACATTTTGTGATTCATTAGACCATTAACTGAAAAGGTTATGCTATAAATGTGTATTTGCTTTATTTTCACTCCACGTGTATCATAGACTAAAAAGCCTTTTCCCTGAAACTATTCAGACCTGGACTCGCAGGAAACAGGTAATCATTTTCTACACAATTCGTGGAAACGAAATTAGGAATACAGCAAAACGATGTTGAACATTACCTTTAGTCAACAACAATGTTATGATTGGAGTCATTTTGGTCTAGCATCCTGTTTAAAAGTTTGGTAATTACAGCTTTATTGAATTATGTTGAATTCCCCCTTCAGTCAACATTGCCTTCGAGCTATGAGTCCAACCGGCTTAGAATCAAACTCGAGAACGCAGGATTCAAGATTTTATCGAACGGTTTATGTACTGCATTTTATAGCTTCGTTTGATTCTTATTAAGATTTTTTCATTACAACCAACGCGAGAAAGTCTCTCGGGGATTTTGTTTCGGTTTTGAAGTCGAATAAATTTTGTGTCAGGTTAATGTCACTCCGTCTTTCAGAACGTTATTGCATTTAAGGTTCTGAACTGTTGTCCACTTTTATTGGAAGTTGTCGGGCAGGTGTATTATTAACCTCAGGTAATTTTCTTGCTTCCATTTCTCTGTTCTTTGGAGCCGGTCAGTGGAAAAGTCCATTTCGTCCTCTAAGAACGTCTTTTATTACCGAGACTAAAAGCATTAAACGCTCAGTACGACGCAGGCTTAAGGAATAAAATAAGTTTTTTTTTTTTTTGCTTAATGTTTGAGTTGCTCAAGGTCTGTTTTTAATTGGGAATGGGATATTATTATATATATTGCTCTCATTCTGTCCCCTAATAGGTAGTTATGAATGTGGAAAACACGAAAAATAGTTAATTGTGTCAAATGAACCCATTAAGTCACTTGCTTGTTATTTAAGTGACAAGACGAAGACAAATCAATAGCAATTTCGAGTCTGCAAAATCCGGCAAAATATTAAAACAAGGCGAAACTCCCTTTTTGTTTTCTGTGAACGGCCTCCTACATTTCGCTACAGAAAAGGTCCCGTTTTATTACAAACTTGCATTTCCATATTGCAACCTCTTGTATATGTTCTGGCAAACAACTCCTGTCCTTTATATTTGTTTTCTGAAAACTTCAGCGTGGAAGCCGCCGATTCTTATTCGATTGACTTTCGTTTTTAATTTCTATGAAGTGGGAGACATTTCCCTTTAATTTAAGCCGGCCGTGTCCTGTGCTGCAACTTGCTATTGTGTTCTTGGGATTTGTTTTCGGTATTGAAAGGATTTTATTGCTCAGTTGCTGGGATGGAACATGAATGTAGACTTCTTACTGTAAATAAAACCAACACTCGCTTGACCTTCCACTAAAAAAACACTTAAAACTTAAAGCTTATTATATATATATATAATATATATAGCGATACAAGATATATTATAATACTATATGTATATATATATACACATATGTATATTATATAATATTCATATATATATATATATATATATCTATATATATATATACACATATGATATTATATATATTCATAAATATGATACACACACACACACATATATATATATATATATATATATATGTGTGTGTGTGTGTGTGTG
Source organism: Macrobrachium nipponense (assembly GCF_015104395.2). Lineage (NCBI taxonomy): Eukaryota > Metazoa > Arthropoda > Malacostraca > Decapoda > Palaemonidae > Macrobrachium > Macrobrachium nipponense. The sequence continues at coordinate 57,922,898 of NC_087211.1, forward strand.
TGTGTACGTGCGCGCATTGGGGCCAGTGATTGTGCGGTTAGGCAGAAAGGATTATCGAGAGAAATACGTAGTAGGTACGAATTTAGGTGAGTATCATGGTAATCGCTGTATAGCGAAGTAATATATTAAAGGAAAGGAAAATGCATCTTCTTCGAGTAGGTCTGCAGCCAGGAGGCATTCGCGTACAATTTGGAGGCGCCTGTTCTCATGATTGTTTTAGAATCGCCAAGCGTGTTGTGCAGCGCAACACGCGCCGACGCGTCGTCAGAAAACACCGCGTTTTATGAAGCAACATTTCGTCGAGATCCTTCTAAAAGGTTCCTGCCGTCTCGAGAGTCTGTGACGTTCGCTGGTAAGCCCCGCCCCCAGATCGCCGTATATATATATATATATATATATATATATATATATATATATATTATATATATATATATATATATATATATATATTATATATATATATATATGCCCTGAGGAAGTAAGAGAGATCAGATCATCAGAGAGAGATAAGTGAAGAAGGAACAGACGAAGGATAAGAAAGGAAGAAGACTCACAAGAGAGTGTGGTCGGATTCGAGTCAAGTCGTCCAGTCAGAGAGAGAGCGACAAAGATATTCTGACGTTGAGCAAGCCTTCAGAGGAGAAACGTCCTACAAGTTGGTTTTGAGGAGTAACCTGCCCTTCGAGTATCAAGAATAGACATTGTTTTCTGCAGTACGGAGTCAAGAAGACGTCTGAAGTTTTACAGTTCTCCTTTGTGAAGCCATCGTTTCGAGCATGATTTCCGACAGCTACAAAACTGGCCAGCAAGTATTTCATTAGCTCACTGTTTCCCCCAGGTTCACGTATTGTAAGATTTCTTTTGGTTTTGGATGTAAATAGGAGAAACCATTCTGCATTTATCTTTGTTAGTAAGCTTGTAAATAAACCTTTGTTCTGTTTGTGTTTCTTTCTATATTCGTGTCCCCAGTTTCAACTGCTGGTGCTGAATCTTTTTGTTTATTATATTACAGAACCTGTAGCAGACCTCGGGTGTCCGTGACAGTAAGAAAAAAAAAAAAAAAAAACACACCAAGGTACTAGGTTCGCTCCGATCAAAAATATTACCAAACATTGGAATCTCAATTGATTCCTGTGGGGGCAACAAACATATCGGACCAGAAACGATGAAGCCAAATTCAACTAAAAGCTGCATAAATCCTCCAACGCAACCAGTAAATCGACAAATTATCGTTCTGCTTTCAGCCAAGCACAGATTGTTTCTGGTGAGTAACACCCATTGAAATCCAATACAATATACTTTCAACAAAGGTCGAAAGGGACTGCGCTTTAGACTGTACTACTACACTGGAGTTCTGAATTGGCGCTGAAATATTCTCGTACTCAAACTGTCGTTTTATATATCACAGCCAATGTGAGTGATTTTACAGATTAATCTATATTTGACGTTATTCACTGAGAAACTTATGCGTTGGACTTTTGTGGTAATTGCAACACTTTCATTTGCCTGTAAGCACACTGATTGATAATTTAATATTGGTTTGCGTCTTATGTAGAGTATGATTAGATTTATAATACAGGTAAATATATACTATATATCCTCTAACTATAATCTATATCTTTCATGTTACAATAGAAGATTGAGACATGTTATGTCTCTTTGATACCGTAATGAAGGAATATATTGCATTATATATGTATCATATGATAATGAAAGTTCAGGTGTGATATATATTCCATGCCACTAAGTGTACAAAAAGTATCTAATGTCTTTTATGTGATAAAAAAAGGTTCAAAGGGTCACATATATTTAATTCAACAATAAAAGAACAAACGTTCCTTCCCCGTTAAAGGCGAAGCTCCTCAGAACGAACATGGTCTACATGAAGGTATAATTGTTTTTGCTACAAAATGAATTAAACAATATATTACAAATAAATTCTATTATTAGTATTTTGATTGTTTGAATCTAACTTGTATTTTTGTTTTGTATCTAACACGCACGAAGCTTTTAGAAACAACACTTTGGTCACTTCTGGCAACTAAATTCACAAATCACTTGAAAGTTGAAAATATGTTAATAAAAATCATACTGGGAACTTTTCTTTGCAGTAACCTGGGATAGCTATGTTAGTTCAACGGACGTATCAAGGCTTAAGTTATACTCCCGTAGAAAGGTAAGCCTTATTTTCATCGCATTTTAGATTATGCGCAAATGCTTAAGTAAAAGAGAAACATATCTGATCTAATGATAAAGTATTTCACTTCATTGGGGTGAGGATTACCTCGTCGAGGCCTTCCCACTTTGGGGGGTGAGGGTTACTCGATCCAGGCTATCTCTTGAAGATTACCTCGTCGTATTTCCTCCTCTTTGTTGTGAGGTTTACCCGTCCATAGATTGAGAGTACCTCTTCGTCTAAACCCTCTTGCCTTTAGGCGATGATTACCTCGTAGAGGTCCAACGGCTCTATAGTGATGATTACCTCACGTCGAATTCAATTTTCGAGCGATAATGACCTCGTCGAGACCCTCCTTATCGTCCTTGATAAGATATCATACATTTGGACGTAGTACTACTGGTCTCTCACGTCCGTTTTATGCCTCTTTTCTTTTTTCTCTGTTACACATGCGTGATTTCTCAGGGACCAGAATATACCCTTCATCTGTTTGGCCATTCATTTGCTACTGTTGATACGAGGAGACCTGACACACACACACGCACACACGCACACACAGAGCACTAATGCATCTTACGGATTATATACCATAACTCATATTTTATTATTTTCAGTAGACAGACACGAAAAGCATTATCTTCCCATTTCATGTAATTACACCTCGCCTATACGGATATGTTTTCTAACCCTTTCATTTTTATAATAAAAGCAAAGAACAATTAATATACCAGATAGGATGGGAGCGATCACTCATATTAGTGTTTTTATCTATTTATTTATTTATAATTTTTTTGAGCTGGCAGTAAATATTCACAGTTGATATCACTGAATCGTATGTGACTGGCGAAAGCACATTGAGCTCAAAACCCGTCAGAAGCAAGATCAAGGCTTCTGTTTATTGGCAAGACAAGAATAATCAAGAAGATTCAGGTATGCCTCGTTAACAAGGTGTGAACTCCGACTATTTAATTAGACGAAAATTTTCCGTCTATGTATTATAATCTTTGACTTTGCCTACTTGCATAAAAGTTGATTTTGGGTTTTTATTTTCAATATATAACTTTGGCATATTCAGAGATTCAGCAATACAACGAAACCACTTCAAAGTAGTGTTAGAGATATTTATATGTCTTAAAGTCGACACCGGTAATGATAATTAGAATTATCATTATTAATATACAATATTAATTTATCCAGACCTCTGAGCTTAATAAAGGCTCTTCTCCGGTAATAATTGTTTTAATTTTCTATAATATCCAGTACCCTATGATTGCTTGGGAATTTGAGTAATGTTTTCAAGATGCACCCTTAATAATAATAATAATAATAATAATAATAATAATAATAATAATAATAATAATATAATAACAACGTTTTTAATGCTTCTACAATCATAAAATCTGTGAGCAGGTTTATATTTGCTTGACCTTTGGCAATTGAGAATTCTAACCATATAATAATAATAATAATAATAATAATACTAATAATAATAATAATAAGAATTAAATAATAACAAACGTTCTTTAATGCTTCTACAATCATAAAATTTGTGAGCAGGTTTTATATTTGCTGTCCTTTGTAGCAATTGAGGACTTTCTAAACCATATATCTAAATACGGAGTCAGATAATAATAATAATAATAATAATAATACTAATAATAATAATAATAATAATAATAATAATAATAACAATAATAATAATAATAATACCCATAATCATAGGAGCACTAGGCACGATCCAAGATCCCTGAAAAGGAATCTAGACAAAACTAGAGCTGAAGTAGCTCCAGGACTCATGCAGAAGAGTGTGATCCTAGAAACGGCACACATAGTAAGAAAAGTGATGGACTCCTAAGGAGGCAGGATGCAACCCGGAACCCCACACTATAAATACCACCCAGTCGAATTGGAGGACTGTGATAGAGCAAAAAATAATAATAATAATAATATAAAATAAAAACGAAGTTTTTGAAGCGTCTCAAATCAGGCAAGCCATGAGCACCTCCCTATTTGCAGGTCATGAAAAAAACAAACTCAACGACCATTAGCTTCATTTGCATTCTTTTCATCCCTTGTCAGAAAAACCCATCATTAGCATAATCTCACTTCCGTTCTTTCGTACTTCTCTTTCCCCTCCCCCTCTAACCACTCCCCAATTTTTTCAATATCCCATCCTCTCCCTGGGCTTGACGACGGCTCATGAATACCTAAGCGGGATAGACGAGGTAGGAGGTAGAGTGGAGGGGGAGGGAGGTGAGAGAGGGGTAGGGGGGTGGGGGTAGGAACTTGGGACAAGGGGAAGGAAGGGAGGGGCGTAGCAATAGGACCCTCATTCTCTAGGGGAGAGTAAAATCCGAAGGCCGAGATCAGGTGTTTAAGGGATAATATCATATCAAACTTCGGATGAAAACCGCAGCAAAAATACCCTCGGATTCTCCCGCAGGGAATTCCCCCGTTGGGTCCAGCCGTTGCAAAGTTTGTTTGATGTGGAATAAATGTTCCTTCGGCATTTTCGGATTCCCCCGGATCTCTTGCCATTTTAGATTCCTCATATTTCTCGTCCTTTTATTCTTTTTTTTTCATTTTAATTTATTCTCATTAGATTCTATTAGGAATTCCTCTTCCAGATTTTCAGCCATCGTGGACCTTTGACGTAATTTCAATGGTATCTTTTCGAATATTATTTTCGATTTAACTTTCTTTTCATTTTCATGTCTTGTTGTTCGTATTGTTTGGAAGGTCCAAATTAAAAGGTCAACACTAGGCATCTTATTCCTTGCATTCTATCTTCAGTGATAGAAGGTCTATTCCTGCATAAAGCTAATTCTATCTGTCAACCAATTAATTTTTTTTTGTATCACATCCACTTCAAATGGAGGTGCCTTTTTCAGTATAGAAATTATTCTCTACCCCTCGTCTTTCATAGTTTAAACTCTCTCTCTCTCTCTCTCTCTCTCTCTCTCTCTCTCTCTCTCTCTCTCTTCAAGATTACAATTCAGTACCAAAGCTAATTACACCATTTGGAGTCCCGTCAAGTTCTTGTGATATCTAAATCATATCTTGGCCCCTTAATTAAAGTGTCATTTCTCGGGGGGAAGTAACTCAAAAGACGAAGAAGAAAGTTTCTAGAATGGAAAGGAATGCAATTAGCTCTCCTACACGAGCGGAATGGCTATAGAGTCTGTGGAGGAGGAACTGAATGAGAAAACTACTGACACTCTAAATGGGTTGTTTTGTAGATGACACTTCTCTTGTCACCACTAAATGGAGTAAGCGAAGTTCTCTCCTATGCACTTCGTAAAAATGCAAAAGATACTATTAGTCACTAAATATGTAGTGGGGGCCAAGACCAAATCTTTCAAATGCAATGGCGTTAAGATACGCAAAGAACGATAGATACTATCAATTTTGCTAACAAATGGTGTAATAAATTGGTGAATAGCCACTGAATCTACGATGGGGTGCAGAAACTATCCATCAGGTTTCAATAAGAAATAAAACCAATCGATTGGCTTAGGCTTTGTGCCATCACGGGTCATTGCTATAAGATGGCCAGTATGTATGGGAAATGTTGAAGGTTATAAGCCAACATACGTGGACTCTTGGACTTTGCTGAACCAATGTAAATACTGATTGGAATTTATGATTGTGATTAAGAAAAGCTGAACAGAAGGAGCAAAGGCAGTATATAGTCGTGGGAGGCAACCCTCACTCTGAGTATTTTTACATGCTCATAAAAAGAAGATTATTGTTATTTATAGCAATAATATGTTCTATCGTTCTCGCTCTAATTGTTTCTACGTGCTTATACAAAGAAGATTCAAATTTACTTATAGCAACAATATCTTCTGTCGTTCTTCAATCGTGCTTATGACTTCATTGGATTCCCAATTACTTATGCTTTAATGATATCCACTATCTCATCTTTTAGCAAAATTTTAAAGTTTATGTCCAGGTAATTGTAATAACAGCTCTTAGGTCTCCAATTAGTTCAACGCATTTTAGAGTACTTCTATTTTCAACTGTGAAACCGCATTTGATGAAAATTAAGCCTGACTAAAGTTTTGGATCATTCAAAAACCCAAAACGTATAACAAGAATAGCATTCCGGGATCATTCAAAGAAGGCAGATCAGGATATAAGTCTCTGGATCATTTCAGAATATGGAAATTGATTTCTGGCTCATCAAAAACGTCAATAAAATACGACATTCCTTGATTGCTGAATAAAAGAAAAAAGGGATAAAATAATTAATAAACAAACTTCAACCGTAACCTAATCCAAGAACTGTACAGGCGAGGGAAATTGTATTGCCATTAACGTTATCTTAAAAAAAAGAGGAAAGGAAAAAGACAATGCCATTCCAAATTGGTTTCAGTTGAATTCCTCTTGTAAAAACGCCTTGCAGATTATACGCATTAAATCAGAGTAAATAAATAAAAAAAGAGAAATTATATTAGCTGGATGCATATTACATATTTCTTCAGATTGCCAGAATATTGTAGTCTGTAGCAAAATGAATTCATTTCCCCTTGGGGAGTAAGATACCAGAGTGGCCTTTGTTTTAATTAAAATTGTAGCCAGAGGAATTTTAGTCATTAAACTCGCTGAACGAGCTTCCACGGAATTGACTGCATTAAAAAGAAGAAGAAAAAAAAAAAAGAGGTAAAAAAAAGGGAAGTATGTTAGGTTACTAAAAAATTTTAATCTAGATAACGAAATAAGGACTGAACATATAAGTAACAAAAATAGAATCAATTTTTTAACATATGGTTATCGATATAAAAGAAAGCAAGTAAATGAATATCTGATGACAATTGGAAATAGTAATGGAAAATATTCGAAAGCTTCCAAGTACACTGATAATATTTCATTAACTAGACACCTGATAGAAGGATTTCCA
>NC_087211.1:57937476-57952476 GCF_015104395.2 Macrobrachium nipponense
TCTCCCTTTTCTGCTACTTTCATTACATTAACATCACTTTCTCTCTCTCTCTCTCTCTCTCTCTCTCTCTCTCTCTCTCTCTCTCTCTATTCTGGCTGCTAAGAAGCAAGAGCCCTTGCTTCTTAGCATTGTTTTTATAATGGGGAGAATATTATGAGCAGAAATACCCAAAAGTAACAAAAATGATAAAAGATAGAAGGCAATGAAAAATCTTATAATGATAAAAGCAAAAGGAAAAATCTATATATAAACAAGCATGTCTCCTCAAATGATGGAAGACTTATTTCAGAGAGAGAGAGAGAGAGAGAGAGAGAGAGAGAGAGAGAGAGAGAGAGAGTATATGCAGAATGACAACAAGCGCAGAGATTAAATTGACGTTTTGTTTCCGTGAAATATCTATAAAGCTTTTACCAAACAATGCTAAGGAGGGATTTCCTTTATATGCAGGGTCAAGTACCTTACAGTATCAACAACTGCTATATTTACACAAGATGAAAGACTAACTCTAATTAGAAGATTACCATGACTTCATAGTATATAATGGCTAGATACGAATTTTATTGATCTTGAATAACTCAAGTGAAATCCTGATTGTTTCGGCGTCAGTTTTAGTAGCTATAGGCAATCAGTCAATCGACTTAATCCTAATTTTGTGAACTGAATCCGTCTGTAAGAAAGCAATGAGAAGTAGAAAAGTGAAGGAAGCTGATCTGACGTACACAAAAAGCGCAATTAAAATATTCAAAAGGCATTTTCCTATTCAAAATTACCTTTCCCACTCTAATTCACGATTTGTTTATCGTGTGTGTTTGCATGTGTTTCGCCATTTTGATTTGAAGCTTTTATTGTTATAACAGATTTATCAGGCATTATGCTAGCACGGGCTCTTGCTCCTAGAGCAGCTCGTAATGAAAAAGCTTTCATACACCGGCTATCTTTGTAAATCTCTGGCAAAATCCGACTTAACCTAACAACAATAAACGCAAATTTCGATATCTGTGTCTTGAAAACTGAACCATATTGCCGACTGTAACATTGTTATTACTTCGCACTTGTATTTTACATCTTGATGTCTCAACTTTCATATATATTCGTATTATCATGGATATATATATATATATATATATATGTATATATATATATATATATATATATTATATATATATATATATATATATATATATATATATATATATATATATATATATCAGAAGGGGAGAGAGAGAGAGAGATTGTCATGGATGTTTAAGAAAAGGGAAGGAAAGGAAGATCTCTAAACCAGATGTATATAGAAGAAAAGAGAAGATAAGCCGAGATTACTACCACTGGAACACACCCAGGCCAAGGTCTAAGGCAGTTGTTCCCCAGCCTTTACCTACGATTTCTCATCGCTTGTTTAACGACAAATAAATGATTAAATAAAAAATAGATAGAATAAAACATGAATTCTCACGGAACCCTGGCAATCGTTTCACGGAACCCCGGTTGTGGATGGCTGGGCACACACACACACACACACACACACACACACACACACACATATATATATATATATATATATATATATATATATATATATATATATATATATATATATATATATATATATATATATACATATATATATATATATATATATATATATATATATATATATATATATATATATGTATATATATATATATATATATATATATATATATATATACATATATATATATATATATATATATATATATCTATATATATATATATATATATATATATATGTGTGTGTGTGTGTGTGTGTGTGTATGTATGTATGTATATATACATACACATATAATTCATCGACGGTGAATGAGAAATTTATTTTTCATGCATTTTAAATCTTGAAGGTTGGCATTAGTCCTTGTTCTCGCCTGAGCGCCTGAGTGTTTAATCCGTCTACATTATTGTGTTTTAGATTTTCGGACATGTTTCAAAACGGACAGTTTTCCTTTAGAAAAAAATAGCGGAAATATTTAGATACTGACACGATTCATTCTGGATGGGAGCACCTTTCGGAACTTTTAAAATGAATAGTGAATTGCTGTAAATGTCGATAATTTTTTCTTTCATTCAGGGTGTATTCTAAATAAGAGGAAATGCTTAGTTTTTCATTCGGGATAAATCCCGAGTCATTTCTGTATTTTCGTTTTGTATCCTCTTCAGGATTTATTATTTTAACTCAGCCTATCCGGTTCCGATACTTTTATTAAAAATTAACTGCTAATTCCTTCTCCGCTTTTCTTCAAGTATGGGCTAAGTAAAGGCAATATGTTGTCATGTATAAAAGATTTTTTCTATCTTCCCTAAATACTTGTCTTGACATTAAAGGATGGGAAATACAAAACGGTATGGACTCGAGCTTTTAACCAATATGGGTTTGTGGTTAGGTACAAAATAGGTTCGAAATCAGGCTTAAAAGCTCTGGAATAGCAACGAGATACTGAAGCAAATGGTTTAGAATCAGACCTAAAAGCTCTGGAATTACACAAAAGCTCTGGAATTACACAAATGGTCCGAATAACCTTTCTGACTTTTAGTTCATTGTTCCAATGGGATGTATTATGACCTTTTCCATTGACGTCAGTGTTCAGCTGATATTATTTCAGTATAGAAGTATATCTTGACCGGAAAGCCACCATCGCCTTTCGATTCGTTCTGCTCGGTCAACGTGGAATCAGAGAAATTTATTTCTCGTGATAGAAATTCATTTCTCGATGTAATGTGGTTCGGAGAGGGATCTTCCAGGGCGACTCACTGTCCCCACTACTCTTCGTAGTAGCCATGATTCCATGACAAAAAGTACTACAGAAGATGGATGCGGAGGTACCAACTCAAGAAAAGAGGCAACAGAATCAACCATCTGATTTTTGTTCATGGACGACATCAAGCTGTATGGTAAGAGCATCAAGGAAATAGATACCATAATCCAGACTGTAAGGATTGTATCTGGGGTGGGGGACATTAGGATGGAGTTTGGAATAGAAAAATGCGCCTTAGTCAACATACAAAAAGGCAAAGTAACGTAAGAGAACTGAAGGGATAAAGCTACAGATGGGAGCAACATCAAACACATAGATGAGACAGGATACAAATACCTGGGAATAATGGAAGGAGGAGATATAAAACACCAAGAGATGAAGGACACGATCAGGAAAGAATATATGCAGAGACTCAAGGCGATACTCAAGTCAAAACTCAACGCCGGAAATATGATAAAAGCCCATAAACACATGGGCAGTGCCAGTAATCAGATACAGCGCAGGGATAGTGGAATGGACGAAGGCAGAACTCCGCAGCATAGATCAGAAAACCAGAAACATATGACAATACACAAAGCACTACACCCAAGAGCAAATACGGACAGACTATACATAACACGAAAGGAAGGAGGGAGAGGACTACTAAGTATAGAGGGACGCGTCAACATCGAAAACAGAGCACTGGGGCGGCAATATCTGAAAAACCAGTGAAGACGAGTGGCTAAAGAGTGCATGGGAAGAAGGACTAATAAAAGTAGACGAAGACCCAGAAATATACAGAGACAGGAGAAAGAACAGAAAGAAACAGAGGACTGGCACAACAAACCAATGCACGGACAATACAAGACAGACTAAAGAACTAGCCCAGCGATGACAATTGGCAATGGCTACGAGGGTGGGGAGAGCTAAAGAAGGAAACTGAAGGAATGATAACAGCGGCACAAGATCAGGCCCTAAGAACCAGATATGTTCAAAGTACAATAGACGGAAATAACATCTCTCCCATATGTAGGAAGTGCAATACGAAAAATGAAACCATAAACCACATAGCAAGTGAATGCCCGGCACTTGCACAGAACCAGTACAAAAAGAGGCATGATTCAGTGGCAAAAGCCCTCCACTGGAGCCTGTGCAAGAAACATCAGCTACCTTGCAGTAATAAGTGGTACGAGCACCAACCTGAAGGAGTGATAGAAAACGATCAGGGAAAGATCCTCTGGGACTATGGTTATCAGAACGGATAGGGTGATACGTGCAAACAGACCAGACGTGACGTTGATTGACAAAGTCCAAGAAGAAAGTATCACTCATTGATGTCGCAATACCATGGGACACCAGAGTTGAAGAGAAAGAGAGGGAAAAAAATGGATAAGTATCAAGATCTGAAAATAGAAATAGAAGGATAATGGGATATGCCAGCGGAAATCGTACCCATAATCATAGGAGCACTAGGCACGATCCCAAGATCCTTGAAAAGGAATCTAGAAAAACTAGAGGCTGAAGTAGCTCCAGGATCATGCAGAAGAGTGTGATCCTAGAAACGGCCACATAGTAAGAAGAGTGATGGACTCCTAAGGAGGCAGGATGCAACCCGGAACCCCACACTATAAATACCACCCAGTCGAATTGGAGGACTGTGATAGAGCAAAAAAAAAAAAAAAATAAATAAAAAAAAAAATAATAATAATAGATAAAATCAAGAAGAAAGTATCACTCATTGATGTCGCAATACCAAGGGACACCAGAGTTGAAGAGAAAGAAACAGGGAAAAAAGGGATAAGTATCAAGATCTGAAAATAGAAATAAGAAAGATATTGGATATGCCACTGGAAATTGTATCCATAATCATAGGAACACTAGGCACGATCCTAAGATCCCTGAAAAGGAATCTGGAAAATCTAGAGGCTGAAGTAGCTGCAGGACTCATGCTAGAAACGGCGCACATACTAGTAAGAAAAGTGATGGACTCCTAAGGAGGCAGGATACAACCCGGAACCCCACACTATAAATACCACTCAGTCGAATTGGAGGACTTTGATAGACAATAAATAAATAAATAATGATAATATTGTATTTTCAAGAAAAAGGCAAAATTGACATACGTCCAGTTTAGAGGTTCGACGAAGTTTTCCTGCATTTTAATCTCACTTTACCTTTCGACTTGGCCCATATATCTCCAGCCTCTTTTGGATAGGCAGAGTCAATCAGGCCTCTTATCTTTTTTTTTTTAATCTGATCATTTTAAACTCAGGGGTCAGTGTTGGATTCGTGATCGAACCCGGGAATCTTGAATGAAAAGCAATGGCCCTAAAAAAGTGAGTCAGAAATTTAAATACAAATATAAAATATTCCTGTCTCAAATATAGCAGGAAATCCCATCTGACGATCCGCTCATTTGGAAAGGCCAATTATTGAAGAAAGACTTGCAAAAAGGGATGTGGTCTATGTAATGAGGTATAGATTGGTCCCGAAGAAAAAAGCTATCTATTGAAAGAGGATCTGAATAAGGAAGACATTATTAACAGGATAGACACAAATGATCTCAATTAGAGCTGGAAATCCAACCTGAAAACTGGCTCAAAAGAAGATATTCTATTGAAAAGAATTATTCATAGGCACAAATATTCTTAATAATTTAGAGCCGATTACCCCGTAGACCAAGAGGAAATCCCCCTTGTGAGTCCCTCTTAGAAAAGGCAATCAATTGAGAGGGTAACCCGAAATGGCAACATACAATTCTAAAAAGCCGGACGGACACAGTCGACAGGCCGAGCTCATTAAAAGAGCCTCGGTGTCTAACTCCTTTGGCCAGGAGAAATTTAATTAATGACTTGCTAACAACTCTCAACTCTCTCACAAAACTATTGTTGATGGCGTCTCCATTACAAGTAGCAGCAGCTTTATTCGGGGTCGGATTTCATTATAATGAAATCAAGTTGCGATGTGGCACAGTGGGCCGAGTGGAAGTCCTTTTTGTATTAAAATTTCACTCTGGCTTCTGTTGCAACCAGTCGCTTGTCTGTAAGGTCTGATTTGACGTAATACTTGCCCTGGTTTTGTTCTTCCTGTCGATATTTCTAAAATTTTCTGAGGAATCTGGTAGACGTCATGATATAAGATACAGTTTATGTCAGCAGTGCAATCTGAAGAAATTACTTTTATTCGGATATACTATAAGGGTGCAATAAGGCGAAGGGGCCTCGTTGGTCGAAAGTTTTTTTTTTTTTTTTTTTTTTTTTTAACATAAATTATGTTTTTGAGCACTTTTCACATGGATCTTGTTTCTCATTTAGTTTTTTTTTTTACGTTGCTTTCTTTGTAATGCAAGGTAGATGCCGTCCACTTAAATTTGACATTAAAAAGTCTTCTATCCAAATAGTTTTAGTTTTCTATTTTAACTTAGAGAGGTTTTTGTTATTATTCATGGTGCTTTTGATTATTTTTTTTCCTGAATAGAGCTTTCGAGTTGTAGCCTAGCTCGTCCCTTCCGGGGTCAGCTGGGCTGCCTTCTTTTTGTTATTTCTACGTAGATGTTTAGTATCCCAAAGAAGTAAAAGAAAAAAATGTTTGAGAAACAACAAAAGAGAATGTTGTGAATAATGGGACATAGGCATACTTACTGAACAAAATTTGGGAAAAAATATTAAATCTCTTTAAAATTCAAGCAAATTTGAAATAGAACATCATAAACCTTTTCTCTTCTTGTGTCAGCTTGGACGCCTCTCTATAAGTTGACTAAGCTGACCCAGTCTAGGTCACCCAAGGTCTTCTATTTTAGCAGTAATGTGGATGTTCCATTATTGGTTCAACCAGACTAGAAATGTTCAGGGTCAACATGGCTGACCCATTATAGGTTAATCTGGCTTTCCCATTTCTGGGTCAATCAGGCTGATCATTTTAGTTCAACCAGTGTACAGGTAGTCCTCGGGTTATGTCAGGTTCGGGTTACGTCGTTCCAGACTTACGGCTCTTGCCTCATGGCGCTGTCAACCACAATTTTTCGGCGCCGTTTACGTCACTGTAACAGTGCTGTAAGTTCTTTTTATTCCCATTATAATTATGATGATTCGGGTTAAGGTGATTTTCGGCTTACAGCGCCCTGCCAGGAACGGAACCCCCGCCCTAACCTGGGTGCTGCCTGTATTCCTCTTTTGGTCACCTGGGTTGTCCTTTAGTGGGTCACATGAATTTTTGCTAGCTCTTTTTCATCAAATAAGGCACTCTGGCTGACGAATTAAGTGAACATTGACTTCATTCTTTTCTTTGGTAAATTTTGCTTTTATATTCTCCGCACTTCACGACACGGCTAAACTTTAGGCATGAATAAAATGTCAAACAGGGAGCCTAAATTGATATAAAACAAACTGTGCAATGTTACTGAGGAGAGTAACCATTAAGATCTGGTTAAACAACTTGTAATGTTGACGATTTCATTTTATCCTGTTTTATTAAAATCATTGTAACTCCCATCTCTCTCTCTCTCTCTCTCTCTCTCTCTCTCTCTCTCTCTCTCTCTTAGAATTGTGAAGCTAATAATCAAACCGGTTATGAATCCCGCAGCATGTTCGCATTGACGTCTCGGTAACTAATCAAAAGAAATGTAATGTTTTCTGTAACGAATTCCAGATTGAACCTAGCACTCACCATGTTAAGGTCATAGAAATGGTGAAACCATGATACATATTATATATATATATATATATATATATATATATATATATATATATATATATATGAATTCCAGATTGAACCTAGCATCACCATGTTAAGTCAGAATGGTGAAACCATGGATCATATATATATATATATATATATATATATATATATATATATATATATATATATATATAATATATATATATGTATCATGGTTTCACCATTCTATGACCTTAACATGGTGAGTGCTAGGTTCAATCTGGAATTCGTTACAGAAAACATTACATTTCTTTTGATTAGTTACCGAGACGTCAATGCGAACATGCTGCGGGATTCATAACCGGTTTGATTATTAGCCCTTCACAATTCTAAAGAGAGAGAGAGAGAGAGAGAGAGAGAGAGAGAGAGAGAGATGGGAGTTACAATGATTTAATAAAATACAGGATAAAATGAAATCGTCAACATTACAAGTTGTTTAACAGAAACTTAATAGTTACTCTCCTCAGTAACATTGCACAGTTTGTTTTATATCAATTTAGGCTCCCTGTTTGACATTTTATTCATGCCTAAAGTTTAGCCTTGTCGTGAAGTGCGGAGAATATAAAAGCAAAATTTACCAAAGAAAAGAATCATATATATATATATATATATATATATATATATATATATATATATATATATATATATATATACAGCGAATCATATATATATATATATATATATATATATATATATATATATATATAGAATCATATATATATATATATATATAATATATATATATATATATATATATATATATATATATATATATATATATATATACAGAGAGAGAGAGAGAGAGAGAGAGAGAGAGAGAGAGAGAGAGAGTGTATGCTTTACGAAAAATTCATATTAGAATCTAACAGATAACATGAGGAAATACATTTAATAAAAGAGATACAAGCAAAAATGACTGACACGGCAAATAAATGCTAGAAAAAGAAAAAGAAAAAATTAACGAAAATAATTGACACTGAAATTAATATTTTTTATTTTGGAACTTCAAATAGAAATCTAGAACCAAACTGATAGTCTCAACTTTTTCCTTTATCCATTTCAGTTTGAAATATAGCTTTGGTGTTGTAATGGAAGCTTTATTATGAATATTTTTGTTCAAGCTTTCGTCTGATTAAAGCTTGGATAACCAAGCTCTTATTAGAGCTCGTTTTTCTTATTTATTACCGTTATGTTCACTAAAGCCATTGGGATTAGTCATGTTTTGTGTTCTTGCTTAATACATTCTAGATACAACAACCATTTCTTCTTATACATCAAGCTAGTGTTAAACTACCGGTGGATATACGCCTTAATTTAATCTAGCATTCAAGATAAATCTAAGCGGCGAACATTCTTCTTTTCGATATGAAAATTAAAGAAAACGAATTTTAAAATGTCTCCAAAATTAGTCCCTGAAAATGTTTACTATTCCCTTTTCTTGCAGGCGCCAGGTCAATCCAGTCTCCTAAGTTGGTGTACCCTCCATTTCTACTCACTAGTAGACAAATCCGCTTGAATAATAATAAACACATTCCAGTTTCTCTCGGGTCGAACTCTTTTCAATACGAGGACAAGTCCATATCCGACGACGGTCGTCAGATTCTACAGCCATACGAGCGGCATCTCACCTGTTTACTGTATCCATAAGAGTTTTCAGATGATGATTCAAAATAGTGATATAAAAAGAATTCCCAAACCTCAGTTTTTTTTCTTGTTTTTTTATATATATATTTTTTTTTACTCCTACGAGAACGCAACAAATAGATTCTAAAACGAGGACGTAAAATGAATCTAGGTGTTGGGACCACTGCACTGTAGAAGGCAAAAGAATCATTGTATGGTGTGTAATTGTTTCTTCTTCATTTTGCCTATGCTTAGCAAACTTTACCCTCATTTCTTACTTCTGTGGTAATCAAGAACATTTCACTGCTTTCTGTTGCTGATAAGCATTTCCCTGATAATTAATCTATGTGGCCACCGAGGTCTAAATATATCTTTATATTATAAACGGTAGTCATTATCTGAATACAGCTTTCATAATCCAAATATTGGTACCCGTAGAAAACGGGAAATAATTCCATTTAAAATTTTCAATATAGTCAGTTTTAACTGAAATCATTTGAATTGTTGTTTTAGTGTTCGTATGTCATTATTATTCTGGGAATTGGAAACTACCTATTCTTAGAGACCGAGAAATCCTGTGCTATACTGAAGGTTCCAACAGCTATCATAGTTTTCTATGAAACATACGTGCGCGCGCGCGCACACACACACACACACACACACACACACAAGGGGTTACTTGATAGAGTAACCAGTAGTCTATTACACTATCGAATGTTTATGGTTTCGTCAGCACAGTGTAAAAGGTAATCCAAATTGTAAGTTAAAAAAAAAAGGTGGGAGGGGGGTGTTGGTGATCATGCTGCATATGTATATATGTAATATAAGTCACATAAAAATAACTTTATTTGTCCTTCACTGAAAATAATATCACTAAATTTATCTTTATCACGACTAATTCCCAGGCGTATTTGAATGGGGGTAAATACTCTTATCCAAGCAATGACAATAAAAAGGTAGAGAGATAATCCATAAATGCTATCATACTTTGGAAATCGAAAGTGAGATTTCGTACTGACGGAAATTTCGCTGGACTTCAGAACTGAAAATCCCCCAGGTCTTTCTTTCCGACCGAGACGGGGAAATTGTCATAATGTTACCTCAAACTATAAAATGGGCTTTAAGCGTTGTTGGATATGCTTGTAATATCTAAACTTTCATGTTCTCACACTATGATGGCTCAATTCACGAAACGAACTTTGGTCAAAGGGAATACATTATCAATATTTGATTTTTTTATTTTATGTTACTTTGTCAAATAAAGCGTATTATGAAAATGAGTTTCAACTGTATTTATGTAATTAGCCTCCTAGAAATTTCTCATTGGAATAGAATATTCAATAATTAAAATTCTGCAAACTGATACATTACAGGAAACGTTGTATCCAAGACAAATATTCACTTCATACCTGGATTTCAGTTCCATTATCGGAAAATCACAGTTTTAGGGATGAACAAATAATTTTGTTTCATAGAGACTTGCCTATGAATTAACTTTGAAAATGTCGGCGAATGTAATAGATTTCCTTATATTCTAAGTTACAAAGACCTGTAACATCCCATTATATGTCAGTTACAACATCTATGACAAAAGTGAACGTTTTGAGAATACCGGCTGAATAGTTGAAACGTATTGGACATCGTAGTGACTAACCAATGAACGAATAATAAATTACTATCAATATCGATAATTTTATAGAAGTTTAGTTTGCATTTCATACAAGAGAGAACGGTATATTTTTCATTCGGTACTAATCCTAAGTTATTAATTTTATCTGTTCCCTTTTCAGAGTTTTTCATTTTTACTCAGAGGTAAAATACTTCGTGTTAAAAGTCCCTTGTTCCGTCATTTTCCTTTTTCTTCAAGCGTGCTAAAAAATTCATAGCTACACACATTCTCTTTAAATAGTGTAAAGGGGCTAAGTAAAGGCATGATAATAGGTGATAAAAAGATTGAGAGCATTTTAAAATATTAATGGTCTCCATATTTGTAAGCGATTTTCTGCATAACGTCACTTGTACATTGACATAGAACAAATACTTGGACATTTTTGAAACCCGATAATACCAAACAGTCTTTTTGGGTTAAGTAGATTATCCATATTCATATTTGAATCCATATAGACATTGATCCTAAAAGTTCTGAAATCTTTCATTCCTGAATAGCTATCCTGAAATTGAGGTATGGAAAATACAAAACGATACTGACTCTGGCTTTTAACCAATACTGGTCTATGGTTAGGGACAAAATGGATCTGAAATTAGGCATAAAAGCTCTGGAACAACAACGAGATATTGAATCAAACTAGTTTAGAAACAGAATTATAAGCTTTGGAATTTCCCATTGCCCCAATAAGATATATTATGTCATTTTCCAATGCCTAAGGATGCAGCTATAAGTATCATTTTAGTTTAGAGGTTTAGTGAAAATTTTCTTGACTATAATTTCTCTTTCTTTCAGCTTTCCTTTCGTTTCTTGTGTTATGTATGATTGTATTTTTTATGTTTTATTTTTTTGGAAATATTTTGCTTTGTTCAAATATATTATGTTAATGTATTTTTAAGACAAACGCAAAATATACATACGCTCGCTTTAAAGAGGCCTCTCATCATACTGGGATTCTAGAGTGAAAACCGAGGGCCTAACAAAGTGATGTAGTAATTTGAATGTAGAGATGAAATATTCCTACCTCGGATATATTCTCTTTCTTCATCTTACTTTCCACCGTCTCCTAACACTTGATCCATAGTGCAACTGCGAGGTTTTCCTGCTGTTTCACCTTTCAGACCTTTTGCTGTCAATTTCCCTTTCAGCGCTGAATGATCTCATAGGTCCCAGTGCTTGCCCTTTGGCCTAAATTCTGTATTCAACTCAACCTACCTCGGATATAGGAGGGATCCCCCTCATCAGCAAAGGCCATTTATCGAAACAATTTCAAAAGGGTCATAGCATATACGTAATGTAGGAATAGATTGGCCACTAAAAAGAAGAGGAACCTACTCACTATAAAAAAGCTAACCATTGAAAAACGCATTTGAATATGAAACATATCCTCTGTAGGATAGAATCAGATGACCTACATTACAGCAGGAAATGCCACCTGACAACTCTCCCATTAAAAAAGTTAGTATATTGAAGGTGTGACTAAAAGGGACCAATATATTCATAATAATTTAGAGCAGATTACCCCGTGGACATGAGGAAATCCCTTTTGAGAAGTTCTACTTTAGAAAAGGCAATCAGTTGAAAGGATAACCCGAAATGGCAACATAAAATTCTAAAATGGTGGACGGACAAAAGTCGACAGGCCGAGCTCATTAAAAAGACATCGGTGTGTAACGTCTTTCACGAGGCGAAATTTATTTAATGACTTACTAACAACTCTCAACTCTCTCACAAAACTGTTGGTGGCGCTTCTCTCATTAGAAAGCAGCAGTTTATTCAGGGTCGGATTTCATTATATTGAAATCGTGTTGCGATGTCGTACAGTAGGACGAGTGGACGTCTTTTCTTATTCAAATTTCACGGTGGCCTCTTCGCTTGTCTGTAAGGTCTGATTTGCCGCTGTTCTTGCTCTAGTTTTGGTCTGTATATCGACTTTTCTCAAAATTTCTGAGGAATCTGACAGATGTCATGATAAAATATAGGTTGTTTTTAGCAGTGAAATCTGAAAATGACTTTCATTGGAGTACATAAACTTTCAATACAGGAAAGTGGCTTCGTCGGTAAGAAGGCTTTCAGTACTTCTGACGCTTAGGTGAGGATTTTCCTAAGACATCTGTTCTTCTCAAGGACTTTTCCATGGAAATTTTACTTGGAGAAGCACTTTTTTCAAGTAACTTGTATCTTATTTTTTTGCGTTACTTTTATTCCTGATAGAAATTATTTCACAAGAAAACTATTTTTTGAAAGGGTCGTAATTTAGATTTAGTCATTTCTTTAAAAAAGGCTTGGCAGATGTCATACAAGGAAAATGTACCTTTCGTAAAGTTTGTTTTCTGTATAGTTGTTTTATTAATGAATTTTTTTTTTTTTTTTTTTTTTTTTTTGCGTATTTTATCTAAGAGCGATTTTTTTCTCTTGGTAAAGCTTTTGTTTCCGATAAAGTTTTTCAGTGTCAATATCCTCCTTGAGCATTTGATTTTTTTGTCTAGGTAGAAAGATATCTGCTTTTGCCTAGCTCGCCCCTATCTGGGCTAACTGAACTTTCCTTTTTGTTACTTTCCCTTTTTTTTTTTTTCTTTGTAGATGTTAATAATTTTTGAGGAAGAAATGGAAGAAAAAAATTCAGAACACAACAAAAGTCGAAGAGGGGCCGAGAAGCGTCTTGGAAGGAATAGTCAGTGAATGAAACTGTCAGCAAATGATAGGTCTCTTTGAACTACTCGATTGTAATAATACCAGAAATTAATGCAAACATATTTGGAACTACCATTGAGGTAACTTTAACAAGGTCAGAGCTTCATAAACCTTTTCCAGTTTCGCATCGCCGTGGATGCTCGTTTATGGGATGACCAGCCTGACCCCTTTAGGGCCAACCGAGATATCCTGTGCTGGGTTGATTTAGGTGTTCCTTTGGTTCAACCGGCCTTCCAATTTTTCCGGCCAACAAAGCTGGTCTTTTTAGGTTAACCCACTTGCCTTATTTTTTGGGATTTTGGCTGTTTAAGGTAAACAATGCTGATCGTTCTCTGGGCGAAGAAGAAGGGCCATTTTGAGTCATTCAGTGTACCCCTCTTTTGGTCAATTGGGCTGCCTCATTTCCGGGTCAACTATTGTGCCCATCTGTAGGGCATAAGGCTGTCGTTATCTGTATGAGTCTGACCGTTTAAATAAACCTTTCCTATTAAGAAACTAACCTAAGAGGTCATCAAAGTATTTAGCAACCTTCATACAATGTGCTGTTAGCTCCTTTTCATTACATATCGTTTATTAAATGAAGGTTTTGCATAGATATATTCTTCCAGACTCTAATTTTATCTCTTGTTATATCCATACTCCATAAGTCTAATATTGGAAATGGATAAATTGTTAACTAATACGAAACAAACTGCGACCATTTAAACTAATATGTCTCTCTCTCTCTCTCTCTCTCTCTCTCTCTCTCAGAATAAAGTGTATCGGGATGCATATTCCATAATTTATTTTTTCTGTTCAGTAAAGTTATATTTTAAGCTCACTCGTATGGCCAGTGGATGGAAGGAACTAAGATGGGATGTCTCCCTAATCATCTTTAAATATGCATCCCCTGACCTGAAGAGGGAATAAGTACCTGATTGATAGTTAACTGGTGGGGTTTAACTGGGGAAGGAATAGAAAGACGGAAGAAATAGCAGACGTGGCTATACACAGTCCTATCTTATTATTGTCAATCACAGTACAAAACGGGAAGACATTCACAAGTTAATTTCTCCCTCCCCCCCACCCCATTCCCCCCATCATACTAAATCATTCTATCATTCTTAGGATACTTCGTTTTGGAAACAGCTTTCATAAACAATATAAAATCACTTCTACGTCCAAAATTTACTCTTTACGCTTGGCCGGACAATATGCTGAACTGTATTACAAATATCTACTCTAGACAAGTTTTCCTCACCTAAAATATGTCGACGTAGCTCGTGTAGCTTTACAGTGAAGGAATAATTCAGTTCCTGATATACAATCCAGATAAATCTCTCTCTCTCTCTCTCTCTCTCTCTCTCTCTCTCTCAGAATTGTGAGGCTAATATCATCTCGTTTATGAATCTCGCCCGAAGCATCTCCGTACTGACGTCTCGGTAACTAATCAAAAAAAAATTGTAATGTGGTCTGTAACAAATTCCTGACTGGATATACTCGCCTACTATCTAAAGGTCATAGGACGGTGGAACTATATATATATATATATAT
>NC_087211.1:57954976-57979976 GCF_015104395.2 Macrobrachium nipponense
GAGCATTTTAAAAATATTAATGGTCACCATATTGTAAGCGATTTTCTGCATAACGTCACTTGTACATTGACATAGAACAAATACTTGGACATTTTTGAAACCCGATAATACCAAACAGCCTTTTTCGGTTAAGTAGGTTATCCATATTCATATTTAAATCCTAGAGACTTGATCCTAAAAGAAAGTTCTGAAATCTTTCATTTCCTGAATACCTATCCTGAAATTGAGGCATGGAAAATACAAACGATACTGACTCTGGCTTTTAACAAATACTGGTCTATGGTTAGGGACAAAATGGATCTGAAATTAGGCATAAAAGCTCTGCAGCAACGAGATATTGAATCAAAAAAAAAAAAAAAAAAACCTGGTTTAGAAACAGAATTATAAGCTTTGGGATTTCCCATTGCCCAAATAAGATATATTATGTTATTTTCCAATGCCTAAGGATGCAGCTATAAATATCATTTTAGTTTAGAGGTTTAGTGAAAAATTTCTTGACTATAATTTCTCTTTCTATCAGCTTTCCTTTCGTTCTTGTGTTATGTATGATTGTATTTTTTATGTTTTATTTTAATGGAAATATTTTTGTTTTGTTCAAATATATTATGTTAATGTATTTTTAAGATAAACTCAAAATATACATACGCTCACTTTAATTAAAGAGGCCTCTCATCATACTTGGATTCTAGAGTGAAAACCGAAGGTCCTAACAAAGTGAGGTAGTAATTTGAATGTAGAGATGAAATATTCCTACCTCGGATATATTCTCTTTCTTCATCTTACTTTCCACCGTCTCCTAACACTTGATCCATAGTGCATCTGCGAGGTTTTCCTGCTGTTTCACCTTTCAGACTTTTTGCTGTCAATTTCCATTTCAGCGCTGAATGATCTCATAGGTCCCAGTGCTTGCCCTTTGGCCTAAATTCTGTATTTAAACTCAACCTACCTCGGATATAGGAGGGATCCCCCTCATCAGCAAAGGCCATTTATCGAAACAATTTCAAAAGGGTCATAGCATATACGTAATGTAGGAATAGATTGGCCACTAAAAAGAAGAGGAACCTACTCACTATAAAAAGCTAATCATTGACAAACGCATTTGAATATGGAACATATCCTCTGTAAGATAGAATCAGAAGACCTACATTACAGCAGGAAATGCCACCTGACAACTCTCCCATTAAAAATGTTAGTATATTGAAGGAGTAACTAAAAGGGACCAATATATTCATAATAATTTAGAGCAGATTACCCCGTGGACGTGAGGAAATCCCTTTTGAGAAGTTCCACTTTAGAATAGGCAAATCAGTTTTGAAAGGATAACCCGAAATGGCAACATAAAATTCTAAAATGGTGGACGGACAAAAGTCGACAGGCCGAGCTCATTAAAAAGACATCGGTGTGTAACGTCTTTCACGAGGCGAAATTTATTTAATGACTTACTAACAACTCTCAACTCTCTCACAAAACTGTTGGTGGCGCTTCTCTCATTAGAAAGCAGCAATTTATTCAGGGTCGGATTTCATTATATCGAAATCAAGTTGCGATGTCGTACAGTAGGACGAGTGGACGTCTTTCTTATTCAAATTTCACGATGGCCTCTTCGCTTGTCTGTAAGGCCTGATTTGCCGCTGTTCTTGCTCTAGTTTTGGTCTGTATATCGACTTTTCTCAAAATTTCTGAGGAATCTGACAGATGTCATGATAAAATATAGGTCGTTTTTAGCAGTGAAATCTGAAAATGACTTTCATTGGAGTACATAAACTTTCAATACAGGAAAGTGGCTTCGTCGGTTAAGAAGGCTTCAGTACTTCTGACGCTTGGGTGAGGATTTTCCTAAGACATCTGTTCTTCTCAAGGACTTTCCCATGGAAATTTTACTTGGAGAAGCACTTTTCTCAAGTAACTTGTATCTTATTTTTTTTTGCGTTACTTTTATTCCTAATAGAAATTATTTCACCAGAAAACTATTTTTGAAAGGGTCGTAATTTAGATTTAGTCATTCTTTTAAAAAAGGCTTGGCAGGATGTCATACAAGGATAAATGTACCTTTCGTAAAGTTTGTTTTCTGTATAGTTGTTTATAATGAATTTTTTTTTTTTTGCGTATTTTATATAAGAACGATTTTTTTTCGGTAAAGCTTTGTTTCCGATAAAGTTTTTGCAGGTGTCAATATCCTCCTTGAGCATTTGATTATTTCTTTCTTTTTTTTTTTTTTTTTTGTCTGGTAGAAAAGATATCTGCATTTGCCTACTCGCCCCTATCGGGGCTAACTGAACTTTCCCTTTTTGTTATTTCTTTGTAGATGTTAATAATTTTTGAGGAAGAAATGGAAGAAAAAAATTCAGAACACAACAAAAGTCGAAGAGGGGCCGAGAAGCGTCTTGGAAGGAATAGTCAGTGAATGAAACTGTCAGCAAATGATAGGTCTCTTTGAACTACTCGATTGTAATAATACCAGATGAAATAAAGAGTAAAACTTAAATCTATACATAATGGAAATAGCGAATGCAAACATATTTGGAACTACCATTGAGGCTAACTTTAACAAGGTCAGAGCTTCATAAACCTTTTCCAGTTTCGCATCGCCGTGGATGCTCGTTTATGGGATGACCAGCCACCCCTGACCCTTTTAGGGCCAACCGAGATATCCTGTGCTGGGTGATTTAGGTGTTCCTTTGGTTCAACCGGCCTTCCAATTTTTGTTTTCCGGCCAACAAAGATGGTCTGGTTTTTTAGGTTAACCCCACTTGCCTTGATTTTTTGGGGATTTTGGGCTGTTTAAGGAAACAATGCTGATCGTTCTATGGGCCAAGAAGAAGGGCCATTTTGAGTCATTCAGTGTACCCCTCTTTTGGTCAATTGGGCTGCCTCATTTCCGGGTCAACTATTGTGCCCATCTGTAGGGCATAAGGCTGTCGTTATCTGTATGAGTCTGACCGTTTAAATAAACCTTTCCTATTAAGAAACTAACCTAAGAGGTCATCAAAGTATTTAGCAACCTTCATACAATGTGCTGTTAGCTCCTTTTCATTACATATCGTTTATTAAATGAAGGTTTTGCATAGATATATTCTTCCAGACTCTAATTTTATCTCTTGTTATATCCATACTCCATAAGTCTAATATTGGAAATGGATAAATTGTTAACTAATACGAAACAAACTGCGACCATTTAAACTAATATGTCTCTCTCTCTCTCTCTCTCTCTCTCTCTCTCTCTCTCTCTCTCTCTCTCTCTCTCTCAGAATAAGTGTATCGGGATGCATATTCCATAATTTATTTTTTCTGTTCAGTAAAGTTATATTTTAAGCTCACTCGTTATGGCCAGTGGATGGAAAGACGGAAGAAATAGCAGACGTGGCTATACACAGTCCTATCTTATTATTGTCAATCACAGTAACAAAACGGGAAAGACATTCACAAGTTAATTTCTCCCTCCCCCCCACCCCCATTCCCCCCATCATATCTAAATCATTCTATCATTCTTAGGATACTTCGTTTTGGATACAGCTTTCATAAACACAATATAAAATCACTTCTACGTCCACAATTTACTCTTTACGCTTGACCGGACAATATGCTGAACTGTATTACAAATATCTACTCTAGAAAAGTTTTCCTCACCTAAAATATGTCGACGTAGCTCGTGTAGCTTACAGTGATGGAATAATTCAGTTCCTGATATACAATCCAGATAAATCTCTGGTCCTCTCTCTCTCTCTCTCTCTCTCTGTCGCCTCTCTCTCTCTCAGAATTGTGAGGCTAATATCATCTCGTTATGAATCTCGCCCGAAGCATCTCCGTACTGTCGTCTCGGTAACTAATCAAAACAAAATTGTAATGTGGTCTGTAACAAATTCCTGACTGGATATACTCGCCTACTATCTAAAGGTCATAGGACGGTGGAACTATATATATATATATATATTATATATATATATATATATATATATATATATATATATATATGTATATATATATATATATATATATATATATATATATATATATATATATATATATATATATATAGGGCATGTGTAAGAATTTCAAATTGTACGAACCACTCTTCCTGTAACAGAAAAACTGAAAGGAAAAGTGTTTTACAAAAGAAATTCCAGCCAAACCTCGACTGAAAGGGTGGGGCAATGATAGCACGAATTTAAGAAAAAATGTAAGAGACAAAAAATCGAAAATTGAATGGATACTAACTTTTGTGATCCAAAATTTTTTATTTTGGAATTTAAAATGGAAATCTAAAACCATTGCAGTTTTGAATATGAGTCAATAAATGCTGGTATATGTTGCACTACACTTTTAAGATGTATTTTCATTACAGTTTAGTTTTTAGCAACACTTTCATGTACAGTCTTCATGAAGCCTTGGTGATCGGAAGCAAGCTGTAAGTTGGATATCTGTCCTCAAAGTTTAATATGAATAAAACTTGGGTATCCAAGATCTTATCTAATACAGATTTTTTATTTTTTTATGAGCAACTGTATGTACGCTAAAAGCCATATACGTTTGTCATCTTTTGTGTCCTTTAACAGATTTTAAGTAGAAACCTCTAGTCAGTCTTAGAATTCAAACTAATCTTAAATTGAATTAGAGAAGCGTCTTACTTTAATCTACCATCTCAGACACAAGTAAGCTGGCAAATATTCTTCTTTTCGAAAATAAGAAGCAAAAGGAAAATTAAATTAATTTTCAAATTTCGCCAAAATATGGCCCCCCCCGCCCGCCCCAAATTTGGCGTTATTTCCCTTTATGTGTATTCACCCTTTTAAGCTATTCCCTGAGCCGATGTACCCTGAATGGGTATTAACCCGGTATGTATCCATCTATACACGTCACCTATACTTAACTTTAAGTAATGCCTAGTGGTCTGACTTTCCCGGGGGGAGGACGATCCAAATGAAACCGAGACACACAGAAAACCAGAAACCTTGCCACGCCTCTAACCACATAATACCAAGCTATCAGAGTCATTCCAACACTTAACATAAGAAACTACAAGCACGAAATAAAACACCTAAGACAAATAGGTCTGTTCTATTCTGTATTCCTTCTCCAAATACCTTCCTTTCGCCATCCTATTCCCCCTTCCACAACCTAAACTTCCTTCCGGGGGACCCCTCTGGGGTTTAAATTGGTTGCAACCGAGCTCTCATTCTAACCTATCCCACCCTATCCAGTATCCAGTGTACAGAGGTGCTAGTACTAAACATGGCGGAAGCCCCTTGGGACGCCATATTTAGTACAAGCCCCATTGGGGAGAAGGTAGTTATAATACATCAGGGTCTAGACAATACCTACCCATGCGCAGACAGCGCGGGGAATTGTCATACCTCGGAGTAGGCGACGCGTAATGGTGGATACATACTGGGTATCAACCCCTTCCTGCATGCACGTGTACTCACTCCCCAGTAGACAAACCCTCTCGAATAATACTGAACGTAGTTCTGTCTTTCTCTCGGCTCGAAATCCTAAAATACGAGGACACATTCATAGCCGACGACATTCGTCGGATTCCCCGGCCATACGAGTAGCATTCCATCATCCTTTTGCATACCGGATATTGAGCGAGTGCTGGGGAGAGAGGCATATATTCAGAGGACGTATCCGTGTGTCATTTGTGGACAGTATATGGCTTTGTTCGTAAAGCTTTGTTACTGAAGAGTTTGTTCATGTAAGGTCGGCGCTGGGTCAGTGTTAGCCTTTTTGTTTTTGGGCGAATTTCCTCCTTTGTTTTCGTAATCCTGCGAAGACGCATTAAGTACAAATGACAATGACAACTGCGAACGGATGAGTAAGTGTTTGAACCGCTGGATCATGCAAGGCGAAAGTAGCTTTGTATTGTTTCGAGTTTTTGTTGTTCATTTTGAAAATGGTGAGGAAATCTGGCCCCCGCATATTCTCAACACTGTGGTTATCATCGACTTGTTTGTGGTTTTCATACTGTTAAACAGATAAAAAAAAAGATTCAACTATGCAGATCCAAACAGCTTAAAATTCCGCTCTGTAGTCAGTTTGAAGTGAAATTATTTGCTAATCAGCGTTGTGGGGGCCCCCAGTGGCACAAATTGTTATAAAAACGTGAATTATATTATTCCTAGTTCACAACTACTATGTTATAATTAAAGTTGTACCTGTTATCTGAATCGCCTGTAAAAAAGGAAAGAGAAAGATAAAAACGTTTTTAGAATCACCAGTAAAGTGATATTCCAAGTTTATTGTCAAGTCTGTTAATTAAAAATTCTATGTACATAATATTTTCCTGTGCTTATAAGGGAAAAACGACAGCAACAACAGCAATAATAATAATAATAATAATAATAATAATAATAATAATAGATAGATAGATAGATAGATAGATAGATAGATAGATAGATAGATAGATAGATAGATAGAAAAGGTAGAAACCTCCAGCACCCAGCCCAATATAACTCAAATGGAAGGAAGATGGACTTGAAAACCGCAGCCAATGGTCTCAGCAGTTTTTGTTTGAAGTGACACATTTGGTGCTTTGGAAGTTGCAATTCATCTTTGTGTTCCTTGGAGTATCAGTGGTTGAAGAAGTATCCGTCTCAGAAGGTTCGAAGTATTGGTTGGTTTCAACTTTTATGCTACGATTCTAACATCTTTACTTCAACTGTAATAATTATTCTGAGTTTTCTGTATTAATTTTGATTGTTGTTACTTTTGTACTTTAACCCTGATTATGAAACCATGCTTGTAAAAGCTGGCTGGAAATAAAGGTGAAATACGTTTCACCTCCTTTTCGTCCTCCTATTTGGTATATATTATTATATATATATATATATATATATATATATATAATATATATTATATAATATATATATATATATATATCGTAACGTTATTGAGTCTACGGGTGAACCAGCCCCATTTCGGGGAAGGCGCCCGCCTCCCCTCCCTGCCTTTGGTGCCTTTTGTTGCTTGAAACCCATTTTATAGATTAATCTATATTTGACATTATTCACTGAGAGACTTATGCGTTGGACTTTTGTGGTAATTGCAACACTTTCATTTGCCTGTAAGCACACTGATTGATAATTTAATATTGGTTTGCGTCTTATGTAGAGTATGATTAGATTTATAATACAGGTAAATATATACTATATATCCTCTAACTATAATCTATATCTTTCATGTTACAATAGAAGATTGAGACATGTTATGTCTCTTTGATACCGTAATGAAGGAATATATTGCATTATATATGTATCATATGATA
This sequence comes from Macrobrachium nipponense, assembly GCF_015104395.2. Taxonomy (NCBI): domain Eukaryota; kingdom Metazoa; phylum Arthropoda; class Malacostraca; order Decapoda; family Palaemonidae; genus Macrobrachium; species Macrobrachium nipponense. The sequence continues at coordinate 57,962,238 of NC_087211.1, forward strand.
ATGAAAGTACAGGTGTGATATATATTCCATGCCAATAAGTGCACAAAAAGTATCTAATGTCTTTTATGTGATAAAAAAAGGTTCAAAGCGTCACATATATTTAATTCAACAATAAAAGAACAATCGTTCCTTCCCCGTTAAAGGCGAAGCTCCTCAGAACGAACATGGTCTACATGAAGGTATAATTTTTTGCTGCAAAATGAATTAAACAATATATTACAAATAAATTCTATTATTAGTATTTTGATTGTTTGAATCTAACTTGTATTTTTGTTTTGTATCTAACACGCACGAAGCTTTTAGAAACAACACTTTGGTCACTTCTGGCAACTAAATTCACAAATCACTTGAAAGTTGAAAATATGTTAATAAAAATCATACTGGGAACTTTTCTTTGCAGTAACCTGGGATAGCTATGTTAGTTCAACGGACGTATCAAGGCTTAAGTTATACTCCCGTAGAAAGGTAAGCCTTATTTTCATCGCATTTTAGATTATGCACAAATGCTTAAGTAAAAGAGAAACATATCTGATCTAATGATAAAGTATTTCACTTCATTGGGGTGGGGATTACCTCGTCGTGGCCTTCCCACTTTGGGGGTGAGGGTTACCCGGTCCAGGCTATCTCTTGAAGATTACCTCGTCGTATTTCCTCCTCTTTGTTGTGAGGTTTACCCGTCCATAGATTGAGAGTATCTCTTCGTCTAAACCCTCTTGCCTTTGGGCGATGACTACCTCGTAGAGGTCCAACGGCTCTATAGTGATGATTACCTCACGTCGAATTCAATTTTCTAGCGATAACGACCTCGTCGAGACCCTCCTTATCGTCCTTGTTTCTTTGTTACTATGATATGGTATCATACATTTTGACGTAGTACTACTGGTCTCTCATGTCCGTATTATGCCTCTTTTCTTTTTTCTCTGTTACACTTAGGTGATTTCTCAGGGACCAGAATATACCCTTCATCTGTTTGGCCATTCATTTGCTACTGTTGATACGAGGAGACTTGACACACACAAACGCACGCACACGCACACAGAGCACTAATGCATCTTACGGATTATATACCATAACTCATATTTTATTATTTTCAGCAGACAGACACGAAAAGCATTATCTTCCCATTTCATGTAATTACACCTCGCCTATACGGATATGTTTCTCTAACTCTTTCATTTTTATAATAAAAGCAAAGAACAATTAATATACCAGATAGGATGGGAGCGATCGTTCATATTAGTGATTTTATCTATTTATTTATTTATTATTTTTTTGAGCTGGCAATAAATATTCACAGTTGATATCACTGAATCGTATGTGACTGGCGAAAGCACATTGAGCTCAAAACCCGTCAGAAGCAAGATCAAGGCTTCTGTTTAATGGCATGACAAGAATAAGCAAGAAGATTCAGGTATGCCTCGTTAACAAGGTGTGAACTCCGACGATTTAATTAGACGAAAATTTTCCGTGTATGTATTATAATCTTTGAATTTGCCTACTTGCATAAAAGTTGATTTTGGATTTTTATTTTCAACATATAACTTTGGCATATTCAGAGATTCAGCAATATTACGAAACCGCTTCAAAGTAGTGTTAGAGATATTTATATGTCTTAAAGTCGACATCGGTAATGATAATTATAATCATCATTATTAATATATAATATTAATTTATCCAGACCTCTGAGCTTAATAAAGGCTCTTCTCCGGTAATAATTGTTTTAATTTTCTATAATATCCAGTATTCTATGAACCCTTGGGAATTTGAGTAATGTTTTCAAGATGCACCCTTAATAATAATAATAATAATAATAATAATAATAATAATAATAATAATAATAATAATAATAATAACAACGTTTTTAATGCTTCTACAATCATAAAATCTGTGAGCAGCTTTATATTTGCTTGTCCTTTGGTAATTGAGAATTCTAACCATATAATCTAAATACGGAGTCAGATAATAATAATAATAATAATAATAATAATAATAATAATAATAATAATAATAATAATGAACTAAGGAACCTCCGTATCCCTGAAGAGGGATACGGAGCAGTATCTGAAAGTCTCTCCTTGTATTTTTACTATTGATACAATAATATATTTTAACACTACTGTGGCTTTTAATTGTCAATAATAATAATAATAATAATAATAATAATAATAATGATAATATAAATGCAAGAAACATCAGCTACCTTGCAGTAATAAGTGGTACGAGCACCAACCTGAGGGAGTGATAGAAAACGATCAGGCAAAGATCCTCTGGGACTATGGTATCAGAACGGATAGGGTGATACGTGCAAACAGACCAGACGTGACGTTGATTGACAAAGTCAAGAAGAAAGTATCACTCATTGATGTCGCAATACCATGGGACACCAGAGTTGAAGAGAGAGGGAAAAAATGGATAAGTATCAAGATCTGAAAATAGAAATAAGAAGGATATGGGATATGCCAGTGGAAATCGTACCCATAACCATAGGAACACTAGGCACGATCCCAAGATCCCTGAAAAGGAATCTAGAAAAACTAGAGGCTGAAGTAGCTCCAGGACTCATGCAGAAGAGTGTGATCCTAGAAACGGCACACATAGTAAGAAAAGTGATGGACTCCTAAGGGGGCGGAGGATGCCAACCCGGAACCCCACACTATAATACCACCCAGTCGAATTGGAAGACTGAGATAGAGCAACAAAAAAAAAAAATAATAATAATAATAAAATAAAAACGAAGTTTTTGAAGCGTCTCAAATCAGGCAAGCCATGAGCACCTCCCTATTTGCAGGTCATGAAAAAACTCAACGACCATTAGCTTCATTTGCATTCTTTTCATCCCTTGTCAGAAAACCCATCATTAGCATAATCTCGCTTCCGTTCTTTCGTACTTCTCTTCCCCTCCCCCTCAAACCCACTCCCCATTTTTATCATATCCCTTCCTCTCCCTGGGCTTGACGACGGCTCATGAATACCTAAGCGGGATAGACGAGGTAGGAGGTAGAGTGGAGGGGGAGGGAGGGTGAGAGAGGGGGTAGGGGGTAGGAATTTGGGACAAGGGGAAGGAAGGGAGGGGCGTAGCAATAGGACCCTCATTCTCTAGGGGAGAGTAAAATCCGAAGGCCGAGATCAGGTGTTTAAGGGATAATATCATATCAAACTTCGGATGAAAACCGCAGCAAAAATACCCTCGGATTCTCCCGCAGGGAATTCCCCCGTTGGGTCCAGCCGTTGCAAAGTTTGTTTGATGTGGAATAAATGTTCCTTCGGCATTTTCGGATTCCCCCGGATCTCTTGCCATTTTAGATTCCTCATATTTCTCGTCCTTTTATTATTATTTTTTTTTTACATTTTAATTTCTTCTCATTCGATTCTATTAGAAATTCCTCTTCTAGATTTTCAGCCTTCGTGGACTTTTGACGTAAAATTTCAATAGTATCTTTTCGAATATTATTTTCGATTTAACTTTTTTTTCATTTTCATGTCTTGTTGTTCGTATTGTTTGGAAGGTCCAAATTAAAAGGTCAACACTAGGCATCTTATTCCTTGCATTCTATCTTCAGTGATAGAAGGTCTATTCCTGCATAAAGCCAATTCTATCTGTCAACCAATTATTTTTTTTTTGTATCACATCCACGTCAATGAAGGTGCCTTTTTCAGTATAGAAATTTTATTCTCTACCCCTCGCCTTTCATAGTTTAAACTCTCTCTCTCTCTCTCTCTCTCTCTCTCTCTCTCTCTCTCTCTCTCTCTCTCAAGATTACAATTCAGTACCAAAGCTAATTACACCATTTGGAGTCCCGTCAAGTTCTTGTGATATCTAAATCATATCTTGGCCCCTTAATTAAAGTGTCATTTCTCGGGGGGAAGTAACTCAAAAGACGAAGAAGAAAGTTTCTAGAATGGAAAGGAATGCAATTAGCTTTCCTACACGAGCGGAATGGCTATAGAGTCTGTGGAGGAAGAACTGAATGAGAAAACTACTGACACTCTAAACGGGTTGTTTTGTAGATGACACTTCTCTTGTCACCACTAAATGAAGTAAGTGAAGTTCTCTCCTATGCTCTTCGTAAAAATGCAAAAGATACTATTAGTCACTAAATATGTATAGTGGGGGCCAAGACCAAATCTTTCAAATGCAATGGCGTTAAGATACGCAAAGAGCGATAGATACTATCAATTTTGCTAACAAATGATGTAATAAATTGGTGAATAGCCACTAAATCTACGATGGGGTGCAAAAACTATCCATCAGGTTTCAATAAGAAATAAAACAAATCGATTGGCTTAGGCTTTGTGCCATCACGGGCCATTGCTATAAGATGGCCAGTATGTATGGGAAATGTTGAAGGTTATAAGCCAACATATGTGGACTTTTGGACTTTGCTGAACCAGCAGAGATCAAATAAACGATGTAAATACTGATTGGAATTTATGATTGTGATTAAGAAAAGCTGAACAGAAGGAGCAAAGGCAGTATATAGTCGTGGGGGGCAACCCTCACTCTAAGTATTTTTACATGCTCATACAAAGAAGATTATTGTTATTTATAGCAATAATATGTTCCATCGTTCTCGCTCTAATTGTTTCTACGTGGTTATACAAAGACGATTCAAATTTACTCATAGCAATAATATCTTCTGTCGTTCTTGAATCGTGCTTATGACTTCATTGGATTCCCAATTACTTTTGCTTTAATGATTTCCACTATCTCATCTTTTAGGAAAATTTTAAAATTTATGTCCAGGTAATTGTAATAAGAGCTTTTAGGTCTCCAATTAGTTCAACGCATTTAGAGTACTTCTATTTTAAACTGTGAACCGCATTTGATGAAAATTAAGCCTGACTAAGTTTTGATCATTCAAAAACCCTAAACAAAACGTATAACAAGAACAGCATTCCGGGATCATTCAAAGAAGGCAGATCAGGATGTCTAAGTCTGGATCATTTCAGAATATGGAAATTGATTTTCTGCTCATCAAAACGTCAATAAATACGACATTCCTTGATTGCTGAATAAAAGCAAAAAGGGATGAAATAATTGATAAACAAACTTCAACCGTAACCTAATCCAAGAACTGTACAGGCGAGGGAAATTGTATTGCCATTAACGTTATCTTGAAAAAAAGAGGAAGGGAAAAAGACAATGCCATTCCAAATTGGTTTCAGTTGAATTCCTCTTGTAAAAACGCCTTGCAGATTATACGCATTAAATCAGAGTAAATAAATAAAAAAAGAGAAATTATATTAGCTGGATGCATATTACATATTTCTTCAGATTGCCAGAATATTGTAGTCTGTAGCAAAATGAATTCATTTCCCCTTGGGGAGTAAGATACCAGAGTGGCCTTTGTTTTAATTAAGCGTGTAGCCAGAGGAATTTTAGTCATTAAACTCGCTGAACGAGCTTCCACGGAATTGACTGCATTAAAAAGAAGAAGAAGAAGAAGAAAAAAAAGAGGTAAAAAAAAAGGAAGTGTGTTAGGTTACTAAAAATTTTTAATCTAGATAACGAAATAAGGACTGAACATATAAGTAACAAAAATAGAATCAATTTTTTAACATATGGTTATCGATATAAAAGAAAGCAAGTAAATGAATATATGATGACAATTGGAAATAGTAATGGAAAATATTCGAAAGCTTCCAAGTACAGTGATAATATTTCATTAACTAGACACCTGATAGAAGGATTTCCACAGTCTGTGGTGAAAGGGAATGTAAGAAATGGCTTTTGCTCATACTTAATAGAATTTCAAATATCCAGTGGTTCTAAAAAACTGGGGCCCATAATCTGATGATATGTATGTATAAAACGATGGGTTTCATACATAAATGGTTATTCTTGGCGGTGGACCATGGACAAGTATCCCGTATGTAAAGTGGGTAACGACCAATAAAAGTTTGGGAACCCTTCTACTAGAGGAGAGACAACAGTGTCAATTTAATAGTTCAAATGCTCAATGATAGGAGAGGTATAGATTTATTTGGCCTTATGTCAAAACGATCCCTCGTCAATATGCGGATGATTTGAGTGATAAAGCCTTCAAGGAGTCTGTTGTGGACCTCTGAATCTTTACCATTTGATTAAACCTGAGCCACACATGAAGATAGGCATAATTATCCATAATCATTCCAGAAGGCAAACCAAGTTAAAGCCCCTGGATTATCTAAAAGAAAAAAAAATTGTAAAAAAAAAAAAAATTGGATCCTGGGTCAGAAATAAAAATAAATGACAAACAACGAAATATGTTGCTGAATCCTTCCAAGTCCTAATAGTTTAAGCAGACATAGTCCATTGATCACCGGATAAATTAGACAAAATTAAAAAGGAAGTAATGAGTGAAATTTGAACGCAATGTAATCCAAGATAATTCGACTAAGAGAAAACGCATTGTAATTAACTTCTTGAAAAAACAAGTAGGGAAAAAGCTAATGTCGTTCCAAAACTGGTTTAGGTAGATTTAATTGTTCGCTTTGCATGGTGAAATTACTGCATGCAAAACGCCTTTCAGATTGTTCTCATTATCCGAGCTATTAGGCCAAGAGAGAGTAAAAAAGAAATTACATGAGCTGCACGAATATCATATTTCGTTCCGGATTTCCGGGATATTTTACGCCATTGTGGTATGAATTAATTTTTCCTTGGGGAGTAAAATACCAGAGTAGCCTTTGTTGCAATTAAGCGCGTAGCCAGAGGAATTTTAATCATTAAACTCGCTGTGTAAGCTTCCATGAAATTGATATCATCAAAAAACAAAAGAAGAATGCGCCGAAGAAACTTCAGCGTAATCGAGTGTTCTGTACGAGTCGCCGCCCATGAAGCTTTCAGCCATGGCACAATGGTGGCCTATCCTATAGGGACGCACGATCATGGCTAACTTTAATCTTAAATAAAATTAAAACAACCAAGGTTAGAAGGCTGCAATTTGGTATGGTTGATGATGGGCGGGTGGATGATCAACATAACAATTTGCAGCCCTCTAGCCTCAGCGGTTCTAAAGATTTGACGGCGAACAGAAGAGAGAGAGAGAGAGAGAGAGAGAGAAGCTACGCAGTATATTACAGTGTTGAAAGGGATAGAAAGAGAGAGAGATTGTTTAAAGAGAAGCTAGTACTATGTTACACTGGGGGCTGGGGGAGAGAGAGAGAGAGAGAGAGAGAGAGAGAGAGAGAGAGGTTATAGTCAAATCAGTCGGTGGTAGCTGCTGTGTAGAGAAACGAGAAAACAATCGGATTAGTATAGGTAAACCCAAAGGACTTCGAAAATGTAGTACGTATTAGACGGTGCCACTTTTCCTAAATTTGATTCATAAAACCTTGACCTAAGTTGGGATATCGAGTAGATGTGGCAGGTATGTTGCCTGCCGCATATTCCTTATTCCAGGTCAGAAAAGTAAAACAGCTGTTCCGCGTATCTAACCGTAAAGTAGTAAAAAGATCTAAAGAATTGAAATTTAAAGGTGAGAACAAGATGATTTATATTAGAATAAAATTAAATATATGAAACGATTCTAAATCATACGTCAAACTGATTTGATCATAGGGTAGGAAAATGGTAAATTAATTCTTATTGATTTAATTAAATGAATTATATAACTGCCCCAAATTCTAACGCAGAAAACTAATTTAAAATTTGGATTTTATATCAAAATAAATTCTTAAAAATCACAAATGTTCTTTGTCCAATTACGGGTTGTCTACCAAATTGTCTTTAATATTCAGCAATTGGACAACTAAGTATCAATGAGACCTCGATGCGTCCTTGGGTACTGTGAGGTTTTACTTAATTAATCAGCATTTCTAGGCAATAACAACCTGCCCTAATTCACTCTCACCTCAACAAGTTCTACGATTCCTTCATAGCAACTTTTATCATTTCAGGAACATTATGTCTTAGTATTTTATCTATAACAGATAAGTAGGATTTTACGACCGGATTGAAGAACCCCGAATAGAGCAACAAAGACAAACTACTATCGGGTTATAACACCGGAAGAAGTTTGACAACGTAGCTGACGACAGCCATGTTCATAGTCATTTCGATTTGACTGTAGGTCAACTGGATTAAACCGGATGACCTGAAGCCGCCTTTGTTACACAATTTTGACAGCTATAATTGCTCCATTGAGTATAATAAGATACAACGTCTCCCTTTTCTGCTACTTTCATTACATCAATTGAAATGTTCAAAATCCTGAATGACATTACAAGTATTATAATCAAGTTACGCTAAATACAAATCAGACCATAAACATTGGATTTAAACTAGAAACTGAATAATTACCTATTCAGGCAATAGTAAGTATGGCCACGGGCTTTCTCTTGACTGTATAAAGTTGCAAGTCGCAAGACAAATGCAGTTTTGCAACCACGAGGACAATTCCAAATCCTGTTAGCCATTCTTGACTACTATGGGTTTCAGAGCCGATGGAATAAGGTGAATGGGTTTCCGTCTGGTGGATGGGCGGGGCAACATTTCGTAAAACGATGTTTACCTTGCTTAAGTAATGAATGTTTTTCGACTCTTGGCTCGCAATCATTGGCCATGGCGTCGGCTAGATCATTTTTACTCTATAAGAATTAAAACTATCGGGTTTAGGTTATTGATAATGCTGACAAAAATTTGTGTGTAGCTGTAAAATATACATATGTCAACTTTCAGCTACATCCGATGCTTTGATAAAGAGCAAAATCCAAAAAACCGTGTTACAGAGGTCCTGAATTTCATACTAGTATTCGCTTATTGGTTAGTCACTACGATGTCCAATTACGTTTCAACTATTCAGCCGGTATCCTCAAAACGTTCACTTTTGTCATAGGTCTTTGTAACTTAGAATTTCAGGAAATCTATTACATTCGCCGACATTTTCAAAGTTAATTCATAGGCAAGTCTCTATGAAACAAAATTATTTGCGCACCCTTAAACTGTGATTTTCCGATAATGGAACTGAAATCCAGGTATGAAGTGAATATTTGCCTTGGATACAACGTTTCCTGTAATGTATCAGTTTGCAGAATTTTAATTATTGAATATTCTATTCCAATGAGAAGTTTCTCGGAGGCTAATTACATAAATACAGTTGAAACTCATTTTCATAATACGCTTTATTTGACAAAGTAACATAAAATGAAAAAATCAAATATTGATAATGTATTCCCTTTGACCAAAGTTCGTTTCGTGAATTGAGCCATCATAGTGTGAGAACATGCAAGTTTAGATATTACAAGCATATCCAACAACGTTTAAAGCCCATTTTATAGTTTGAAGTAACATTATGACAATTTCTCCGTCTCAGCCGGAAAGAAAGACCTGGGGGATTTTCAGTTTTGAAGTCCAGCGAAATTTCCGTCAGTACGAAATCTCACTTTCGATTTCCAAAGTATGATAGCATTTATGGATTTTCTCTCTACCTTTTTATTGCCATTGCTTGGATAAGAGAATTTACCCCCATTCAAATACGCCTGGGAATTAGTCGTAATAAAGATAAATTTAAAGTGATATTATTTTCAGTGAAGGACAAATAAAATTATTTTTATGTGACTTATATTACATATATACATATGCAGCATGATCACCAACACCCCCCTCCCACCTTTTTTTTTTTTTTTAACTTACAATTTGGATTACCTTTTACACTGAGCTGACGAAACCATAAACATTCGATAGTGTAATAGACTACTGGTTACCCTTTCAAATAACCTCCTGTGTGTGTGTGTGTGTGTGTGCGCGCGCGCGTATGTTTCATAGAAAATTCTAATAGCTGTTGGAACCTTCAGTATAGCACAGGATTTCTCGGTCTCTAGAATAGGTACTTTCCAATTCCCAGAATAATAATGGCTAACGAACACTAAAACAACAATTCAAATGATTTCAGCTAAAACTGACTAAATTGAACATTTTAAATGGAATTATTTCCCGTTTTCTACCGGTACCAATATTTGGATTATGAAAGCTGTATTCAGATAATGACTACCGTTTATAATATAAAGATATATTTAGACCTCGGCTGCCACATAGATTAATTATCAGGGAAATGCTTATCAGCAGCAGAAAGAAGTGAAATGTTCTATATTACCACAGAAGTAAGAAATGAAGGTAAAGTTTGCTAACCATAGGCAAAATGAAGAAGAAACAATTACACACCATACAATAATTCTTTTGCCTACTACAGTGCAGTGGTCCCAACACCTAGATTCATTTTACGTCATTGTTTTAGAATCTATTTGTTGCGTTCTCGTAGGAGTAAAAAAAAAACAAGAAAAAAAACTGAGGTTTGGGATTTTTTTTTATATCACTATTTTGAATCATCATCTGAAAACTCTTATGGATACAGTAAACAGACTATGAACCCCAGAGCCTTAAGGAGAAATCAGCCTCCAGACAGTGACATTTTAGAGGAAAAGCTGATGAATAAATATATGTGAGGGACTAGATGAATAAACCGGAAATCAAGAAATATCAGCAGAGGATTCCACGACTGCACCACGCAAAATATTCCGAATTTTAATTGTAGCCAAAATAAAACTCACAGCAATCTGACTAAAATATGATGAAACCGAAACCTTTTCGAATCATACCTTCTTCACAAATTGAGTATGATATATTATTATATCATACTATTTAGAAAATTTGTTATATTGTAAAAGCTTTTGTTTAGGATTCTTTTTATATTTTCATATCTTTTTCCAATGCCAATGATATTTATCGTCATTTGTTAGATGTCTCTAGACTGCAATTATCTCAACGGGCTGGTACTAGGCGGCTAATGACGGCATTTTAATAAAATAAGATAAAAATGCGTTTGAGGCTACAGGAAACCCGATACTACAAAGGGACACAGGGGTATTCAGTAACCCGACACTGGCCCAGCGCCGATCTAACATGAATGACAATGCTGTGAAGGACCACTTTACCATCCACGAATGATACAAGGATGCGTCCTCTGGATATGTCTCTCCGACCCGACACTCACTCTGAATCCAGTATCAAAATGATGGGGTGGCGGCGCGCTTTTGTGCCGCTCGTATGGCTGTAGAATCTGACGACCGTCGTCGGATATGGACTTGTCCTCGTATTGAAAAGAGTTCGACCCGAGAGAAACTGGAATGTGTTTATTATTATTCAAGTGGATTTGTCTACTAGTGAGTACAAATGGAGGGTACACCAACTTAGGAGACTGGATTGACCTGGCGCCTGCAAGAAAGGGGAATAGTAAACATTTTCAGGGACTAATTTTGGAGACATTTTAAAATTCTTTTTCTTTCATTTTCATATCGAAAAGAAGAATATTCGCCGCTTAGATTTATCTTGAATGCTAGATTAAATTAAGGCGTATATCCACCGGTAGTTTAACACTAGCTTGATGTATAAAACGAAATGGTTGTTGTATCTAGAATGTATTAAGCAAGAACACAAAAGATGACTAATCCCAATGGCTTTAGTGAACATAACGGTAATAAATAAGAAAAACGAGTTCTAATAAGAGCTTGATTATCCAAGCTTTAATCAGACGAAAGCTTGAACAAAGATATTCATAATAAAGCTTCCATTACAACACCAAAGCTATTTTTCAAACTATCAGTTTGGTTCTAGATTTCTATATTTGAAGTTCCAAAATAAAAAATATTAATTTGAGCGTCAATTATTTTCGTTAAATTTTTCTTTTTCTTTTTCTAGCATTTATTTGCCGTGTTAGTCAGTTTTGGTTGTATCTCTTTTATTAAATGTATTTCCTCATGTTATCTGTTAGAGAGAAATGGGAGTTACAATGATTTTAATAAAACAGGATAAAATGAAATCGTCAACATTACAAGTTGTTTAACCCGATCTTAATTAATGGTTACTCTCCTCAGTAACATTGCACAGTTTGTTTTATATAAATTTAGGCTCCCTGTTTGACATTTTATTCATGCCTAAAGTTTAGCCATATCGTGAAGTGCGGAGTATATAAAAGCAAAATTTACCAAAGAAAAGAACAATGAAGTCAATGTTCACTTAATTCGTCAGCCAGAGTGCCTTATTTGATGAAAAAGAGCTAGCAAAAATTCATGTGCCCCATTAAAGGACAAGCCAGGTGACCAAAAGAGGAATACAGGCAGCACTCAGGTTAGGGCAGGGGTTCCGTTCCTGGCAGGGCGCTGTAAGCCGAAAATCACCTTAACCCGAATCATCATAATTATAATGGGAATAAAAAGCACTTACAGCGCTGTTACAGCGACGTAAACAGTGCCGAAAAATTGTGGTTGACAGCGCCATGAGGCAAGTGCCGTAAGTCTGGAATGACGTAACCCGAACCTGACATAACACGAGGACTACCTACACTGTTTGAACTAAAATGATCAGACTGATTGACCCAGGAATGGGAAAGCCAGATTAACCTATAATGGGTCAGCCATGTTGACCTTGAACATTTCTAGTCTGGTTGAACCAATAATGGAACATCCACATTACTGCTAAAATGGAAGACCTAGGTTGACCTAGACTGGGTCAGCTTAGTCAACTTATAGAGAGGCGTCCAAGCTGACACAAGAAGAGAAAAGGTTTATGATGTTTTATTTCAAATTTGTTTGAATTTGATGTTTTCGCTATTTAGGGTTTTCTGTTTGTTTATTCCCATCAGGTATTTTAGAGAGATTCAATATTTTTTTTTCAAATTTTGTTTCAGTAAGTATGCCTTATGTCCCATTATTTACAACATTCTCTTTTGTTGTTTCTCAAACATTTTTTTCTTTTACTTCTTTGGGATACTAAACCTCTACGTAGAAATAACAAAAAGAGGACAGTCTAGCTGACCCCGGAAGGGACGAGCTAGGCTACAACTCGATAGCTCTATTCAGGAAAAAAATAATCAAAAGCACCATGAATAATAACGAAAACCTCTCTAAGTTAAAATAGAAAACTAAAACTATTTGGAAAGAAGACTTTGTAATGTCAAATTTAAGTGGACAGCATCTACCTCGCATTACAAAGAAAGCAACATAAAAAAAACTAAATGAGAATCAAGATCCATGTGAAAAGTGTTAAAAAACATTGATTTTGTTAAAAAAAGAAAAAAAAAAAACTTTAGACCAACGAGGCCCCTTCGCCTTATTGCACCCTTATAGTATATCCGAATAAAAGTAATTTCTTCAGATTGCACTGCTGACATAAACTGTATCTTATATCATGACGTCTACCAGATTCCTCAGAAAATTTTAGATATATCGACAGGAAGAACAAAACCAGGGCAAGTATTACGTCAAATCAGACATTACAGACAAGCGACTGGTTGCAACAGAAGCCAGAGTGAAATTTTAATACAAAAAGGACGTCCACTCGGCCCACTGTGCCACATCGCAACTTGATTTCATTATAATGAAATCCGACCCAGAATAAAGCAGCTGCTACTTGTAATGGAGTCGCCATCAACAATAGTTTTGTGAGAGAGTTGAGAGTTGTTAGCAAGTCATTAATTAAATTTCTCCTGGTCAAAGGAGTTAGACACCGAGGCCCTTTTAATGAGCTCGGCCTGTCGACTGTGCCCGTCCGCCTTTTTAGAATTGTATGTTGCCATTTCGGGTTACCCTCTCAATTGATTGCCTTTTCTAAAGAGGGACTCATCAAAGGGGATTTCCTCTTGTCTACGGGGTAATCGGCTCTAAATTATTAAGAATATTTGTGCCTATGAATATCTCTTTTCAATAGAATATCTTCTTTTATGAGCCAGTTTTCAGGTTGGATTTCCAGCTCGAATTAAGATTATTTGTGTCTATCCTGTTAATAATGTCTTCCGTATTCAGATCCTATTTCAATAGATAGCTTTTTTCTTCGGGACCAATCTATATCTCATTACATAGACCACATCCCTTTTTGCAAGTCTTTCTTCAATAATTGGCCTTTCCAAATGAGCGGATCGTCAGATGGGATTTCCTGCTGTATTTGAGACAGGAATATTTTATATTTGCATTTAAATTTTTGACTAACTTTTTTAGGGCCATTGGTTTTCATTCAAGATTCGCGGGTTCGACCACGAATCCAACACTGACCCCTGAGTTTAAAATGATCAGATTAAAAAAAAAAATGATAAGAGGCCTGATGGACTCTGCCTATCCAAAAGAGGCTGGAGAAATATGGGCCAAGTCGAGAGGTAAAGTGAGATTAAAATGCAGGAAAGCTTCGTCGAACCTGTAAACTGGACGTATGTCAATTTTGCCTTTTTCTTGAAAATACAATATTATTACTATTTTTTTTTTTGTCTATCACAGTCCTCCAATTCGACTGAGTTGTGTTTATAGTGTGGGGTTCCGGGTTGTATCCTGCCTCCTTAGGAGTCCATCACTTTTCTTACTTAGTATGTGCGCCGTTTCTAGGATCACACTCTTCTGCATGAGTCCTGGAGCTACTTCAGCCTCTGGTTTTTCCAGATTCCTTTTCAGGGATCTTGGGATCGTGCCTAGTGTTCCTGTGATTATGGGTACAATTTCCATTGGCATATACCATATCTTTCTTATTTCTATTTTCAGGTCTTGATACTTATCCATTTATTCCCCCTTTGTTTCTCTTCAACTCTGGTGTCCCATGGTATTGCGACATCAATAAGTGATACTTTCTTCTTGATTTTGTCTATTATTTTTTTTATTTTTTTTTTTATTATTATTATTATTTTTTTTTTTTTTTGCTCTATCACAGTCCTCTGATCCGACTGGGTGGTATTTACAGTGGGGGGTTCCGGGTTGCATCCTGCATCATTAGGAGTCCATCACTTTTCTTACTATGTGCGCCGTTTCTAGGATCACACTCTTCTGCATGAGTCCTGGAGCTACTTCAGCCTCTAGCTTTTCCAGATTCCTTTTCAGGGATCTTGGGATCGTGCCTAGTGTTCCTATAATTATGGGTACAATTTCCACTGGCATATCCCATATCCTTCTTATTTCTTTTTTCAGGTCTTGATACTTATCCATTTTTTCCCTTTCTTTCTCTTCAACTCTGGTGTCCCATGGTATTGTGACATCTATGAGTGATACTTTCTTCTTGATTTTGTCAATCAACGTCACGTTTGCTCTATTTGCCCGTATCACCGTATCTGTTCTGATACCATAGTCCCAGAGGATCTTTGCCTGATCGTTTTCTATCACTCCCTCAGGTTGGTGTTCGTACCACTTATTACTGAAAGGTAGCTGGTGTTTCTTGCACAGGCTCCAGTGGAGGGCTTTTGCTACTGAATCATGCCTCTTTTTGTACTGGTTCTGTGCAAGTGCCGGATATTCACTTGCTATGTGGTTTATGGTTCCACTCTTCGTATTGCACTTCCTACATATGGGAGAGAAGTTATTTCTATCTATCGTTCTTTGGACATATCTGGTTCTTAGGGGCTGATCTTGTGCCGCTGTTATCATTCCTTCAGTTTCTTTCTTAAGCTCTCCCCTCAGTAGCCATTGCCACGTGTCATCGCTGGCTAGTTCTTTAGTCTGTCTTATGTATTGTCCGTGCATTGGTTTGTTATGCCATTCCTCTGTTCTGCTTGTCTTTCCCCTGTCTCTGTATATTTCTGGGTCTTCGTCTACTTTTATCAGTCCTTCTTCCCATGCACTCTTGAGCCACTCGTCTTCACTGGTCTTCATATATTGCCCCAGTGCTCTGTTCTCGATGTTGATGCATAGTAGTCTCCTCCCTCTTTCCTTTCGTGTTATGTATAGTCTCTCCGTATTTGCTCTTGGGTGTAGTGCTTTGTGTGTTGTCATATGTTTCCTCGTTTTCTGGTCTATGCTGCGAAGTTCTGCCTTCGTCCATTCCACTATTCCTGCTCTGTATCTTATTACTGGCACTGCCCATGTGTTTATTGCTTTAATCATATTTCTGGCGTTGAGTTTTGACTTGAGCATCGCCTTGAGTCTCTGCATATATTCTTTCCTGATCGTGTCCTTCATCTCTTGATGTTTTATATCCCCTCCTTCCATTATTCCCAGGTATTTGTATCCCGTCTCATCTATGTGTTTGATGTTGCTCCCATCTGGTAGCTTTATCCCTTCAGTCCTTGTTACTTTGCCCTTTTGTATGTTGACTAAGGCACATTTTTCTATTCCAAACTCCATCCTGATGTCCCCAGATACAATCCTTACAGTCTGGGTTAGGGTATCTATTTCCTTGATGCTCTTACCATACAGCTTGACGTCCATGAACATCAGATGGTTAATTCTGTCGCCTCTTTTCTTGAGTTGGTACCCTGCATCCATCTTCTGCAGTACTTTTGTCATGGGAATCATGGCTACTACGATGAGTAGTGGGGACAGTGAGTCGCCCTGGAAGATCCCTCTCCTGATATTAACCTCTGTTAGTCTTATTCCAGAGCTTGTAAGTATTGTATTCCAGTTGCCCATTGTATTTTTGAGGAAGCTGATGGTGTTTTCCTCTGCCCCATATATTTTCAGGCATTCTATTAGCCATGTGTGTGGTACCATGTCGAAGGCTTTCTTATAGTCTATCCACGCCATGCTTAGGTTGGTTTTCCTTTTCTTACTGTCCTTCATTACCAGTTTGTCTATCAGGAGCTGGTCTTTTGTGCCCCTACACTTTCTTCTGCAGCCTTTCTGTTGGTGGGGGATGGTGTTTGTATCCTCTAGGTAGTTGTATAGCCTTTCGCTGATGATACCTGTTAGTAACTTCCACATTATTGGTAGGCAGGTGATAGGCCTGTAGTTACTGGCTATATTTCCCTTACTCTTGTCTTTCTGGACTAAGGATGTTCTTCCTGCGGTCATCCATTTGGGCGCATGGTGATTTGTGATACAATGCTAGAATTGTTCTGCTATTCTTGGGTGTAGGTCCTTGAAGTTTTTGAGCTAGTATCCATGGACTTCATCGGGACCTGGGGCTTTCCAGTTTGGCATTTTCTTTAGTTGGTGTCTGACTGTGTCTGTCGTGATCTCTGTGAATCTCCCTGTTTCTGCTTCCTTGACTTTATGGAGCCATGTTGCATGTTTGTTGTGTGATACCGGATTGCTCCAGATGTTTTCCCAGAGTCTCTTACTTGGTTCGGCTTCAGGAATTTCTTGGTGGTTGTCTTCCCCTCTTAGTTGGTTGTAAAGTCTTTTCTGGTTGGTTCCGAATAGTTTGTTCTGTTGGTATCCCTTATTCCTGTTCATGTACCGTTGGATCTTATGTGCTTTGGCCTTAATCCCCTGTCTTACATCTTCTATTGTGTTGTTTAGTCCCCTCTCCTGTACCTTGTGTTTCTCGCTCAGTTCCTCCCTTGTTTTCTTGCTTCTTAGCCTTTTTTCTGCCATCTCTTTCAGTTTACTCAAGCCAGATCTCATCACCATGATTTGCTTTTCCAGGCGCCTTTATTATTATTATTATTATTATTATTATTATTATTATTATTATTATTATTATTATTATTATTATTATTATTATTAATTATATCCACAATTATATATTAAAAATATATTTCAGTATAACGTTAAAATGTAATGAAGAGGATAGTTTCCTCCCGAAGAACATCTAAAAAGGCGGGTGGGGCGAGAAAAAAACAGCCCATCATCGAAGTGCTGGTTTGTGTGCTAGGTAATCCCAAACTCAACAGGCAGTTGCGCCAACCTCCTCGAACTTCGAACCTGTGAAGTTGCTCTTGCTTGCACTGCATAGGTGCCATAGTCGGGAACATCCACAGGGACGTCGGCTATCTGGAGAGAGAGGGGAAGAGGAAGCAGAGCAACCGGGTTCACATGGTGAACGTCAGTTTAAAAATTAGTTTTTTAAAT
>NC_087211.1:57984976-57989976 GCF_015104395.2 Macrobrachium nipponense
CAACCTACGTAATGCAGAATACAGTCAAAATTTATGTCTAGATATAATGTGTATTCTGAATAAGCGTTATATCTATGAAATGCATAGATAAAAAGTTATTGCCAAAAAACCGTGTTACAGAAGCCCTGAATCTCAGTAAAATACTATCAATATTGATAATTTTATGGAAGTTTAGTTTGCATTTCATACAAGAGAGAACGGTATATTTTTCATTCGGGACTAATCCTAAGTTATTAATTTTATCTGTTTCCTTTTCAGATTTTTTCAAGTCCCTTGTTCCGTCATTTTCCTTTTTCTTCAAGCGTGCTAAAAAATTCATAGCAACACACATTCTCTTTAAATAGTGTAAAGGGGCTAAGTAAAGGCATGATAATAGGTGATAAAAATATTGAGAGCATTTTAAAATATTAATGGTCACCATATTGTAAGCGATTTTCTGCATAACGTCACTTGTACATTGACATAGAACAAATACTTGGACATTTTTGAAACCCGATAATACCAAACAGCCTTTTTCGGTTAAGTAGGTTATCCATATTCATATTTAAATCCATAGAGACATTGATCCTAAAAGTTCTGAAATCTTTCATTCCTGAATACCTATCCTGAAATTGAGGTATGGAAAATACAAAACGATACTGACTCTGGCTTTTAACCAATACTGGTCTATGGTTAGGGACAAAATGGATCTGAAATTAGGCATAAAAGCTCTGCAGCAACGAGATATTGAATCAAACTGGTTTAGAAACAGAATTATAAGCTTTGGGATTTCCCATTGCCCAAATAAGATATATTATGTTATTTTCCAATGCCTAAGGATGCAGCTATAAATATCATTTTAGTTTAGAGGTTTAGTGAAAAATTTCTTGACTATAATTTCTCTTTCTATCAGCTTTCCTTTCGTTTCTTGTGTTATGTATGATTGTATTTTTTATGTTTTATTTTTATGGAAATATTTTGTTTTGTTCAAATATATTATGTTAATGTATTTTTAAGATAAACTCAAAATATACATACGCTCACTTTAAAGAGGCCTCTCATCATACTTGGATTCTAGAGTGAAAACCGAAGGTCCTAACAAAGTGAGGTAGTAATTTGAATGTAGAGATGAAATATTCCTACCTCGGATATATTCTCTTTCTTCATCTTACTTTCCACCGTCTCCTAACACTTGATCCATAGTACAACTGCGAGGTTTTCCTGCTGTTTCACCTTTCAGACCTTTTGCTGTCAATTTCCCTTTCAGCGCTGAATGATCTCATAGGTCCCAGTGCTTGCCCTTTGGCCTAAATTCTGTATTCAACTCAACCTACCTCGGATATAGGAGGAATCCCCCTCATCAGCTAAGGCCATTTATCGAAACAATTTCAAAAGGGTCATAGCATATACGTAATGTAGGAATAGATTGGCCACTAAAAAGAAGAGGAACCTACTCACTATAAAAAGCTAACCATTGACAAACGCATTTGAATATGGAACATATCCTCTGTAAGATAGAATCAGAAGACCTACATTACAGCAGGAAATGCCACCTGACAACTCTCCCATTAAAAATTTAGTATATTGAAGGAGTAACTAAAAGGGACCAATATATTCATAATAATTTAGAGCAGATTACCCCGTGGACATGAGGAAATCCCTTTTGAGAAGTTCCACTTTAGAATAGGCAATCAGTTGAAAGGATAACCCGAAATGGCAACATAAAATTCTAAAATGGTGGACGGACAAAAGTCGACAGGCCGAGCTCATTAAAAAGACATCGGTGTGTAACGTCTTTCACGAGGCGAAATTTAATTAATGACTTACTAACAACTCTCAACTCTCTCACAAAACTGTTGGTGGCGCTTCTCTCATTAGAAAGCAGCAATTTATTCAGGGTCGGATTTCATTATATCGAAATCAAGTTGCGATGTCGTACAGTAGGACGAGTGGACGTCTTTCTTATTCAAATTTTACGATGGCCTCTTCGCTTGTCTGTAAGGTCTGATTTGCCGCTGTTCTTGCTCTAGTTTTGGTCTGTATATCGACTTTTCTCAAAATTTCTGAGGAATCTGACAGATGTCATGATAAAATATAAGTCGTTTTTAGCAGTGAAATCTGAAAATGACTTTCATTGGAGTACATAAACTTTCAATACAGGAAAGTGGCTTCGTCGGTAAGAAGGCTTTCAGTACTTCTGACGCTTGGGTGAGGATTTTCCTAAGACATCTGTTCTTCTCAAGGACTTTCCCATGGAAATTTTACTTGGAGAAGCACTGTTTTCAAGTAACTTGTATCTTATTTTTTTTGCGTTACTTTTATTCCTGATAGAAATTATTTCACAAGAAAACTATTTTTTGAAAGGGTCGTAATTTAGATTTAGTCATTTCTTTAAAAAAGGCTTGGCAGATGTCATACAAGGAAAATGTACCTTTCGTAAAGTTTGTTTTCTGTATAGTTGTTTTATTAATGAATTTTTTTTTTTTTTGCGTATTTTATATAAGAACGATTTTTTTTTTCGGTAAAGCTTTTGTTTCCGATAAAGTTTTTCAGTGTCAATATCCTCCTTGAGCATTTGATTATTTCTTTTTTTTTTTTTTTTTTTTTGTCTGGTAGAAAGATATCTGCATTTTGCCTAGCTCGCCCCTATCGGGGCTAACTGAACTTTCCCTTTTTGTTATTTCTTTGTAGATGTTTATAATTTTTGAGGAAGAAATGGAAGAAAAATAATCAGAACACAACAAAAGTCGAAGAGGGGCCGAGAAGCGTCTTGGAAGGAATAGTCAGTGAATGAAACTGTCAGCAAATGATAGGTCTCTTTGAACTACTCGATTGTAATAATACCAGATGAAATAAAGAGTAAAACTTAAATCTATACATAATGGAAATAGCGAATGCAAACATATTTGGAACTACCATTGAGGCTAACTTTAACAAGGTCAGAGCTTCATAAACCTTTTCCAGTTTCGCATCGCCGTGGATGCTCGTTTATGGGATGACCAGCCTGACCCCTTTAGGGCCAACCGAGATATCCTGTGCTGGGTTGATTTAGGTGTTCCTTTGGTTCAACCGGCCTTCCAATTTTTCCGGCCAACAAAGCTGGTCTTTTTTACAAGCCTTGGGTCTTTTAGGTTAACCCACTTGCCTTATTTTGTGGGATTTTGGCTGTTTAAGGTAAACAATGCTGATCGTTCTCTGGGCGAAGAAGAAGGGCCATTTTGAGTCATTCAGTGTACCCCTCTTTTGGTCAATTGGGCTGCCTCATTTCCGGGTCAACTATTGTGCCCATCTGTAGGGCATAAGGCTGTCGTTATCTGTATGAGTCTGACCGTTTAAATAAACCTTTCCTATTAAGAAACTAACCTAAGAGGTCATCAAAGTATTTAGCAACCTTCATACAATGTGCTGTTAGCTCCTTTTCATTACATATCGTTATTAAATGAAGGTTTTTGCATAGATATATTCTTCCAGACTCTAATTTTATTTCTGTTATATCCATACTCCATAAGTCTAATATTCGGAAATGGATAACTTGTTAACTGATACGAAACAACTGCGACCATTTAAATTAATATTTTTCTCTCTCTCTCTCTCTCTCTCTCTCTCTCTCTCTCAGAATAAAGTGTATCGGGATGCATATTCCATAATTTATTTTTTCTGTTCAGTAAAGTTATATTTTAAGCTCACTCGTATGGCCAGTGGATGGAAAGACGGAAGAAATAGCAGACGTGGCTATACACAGTCCTATCTTATTATTGTCAATCACAGTACAAAAACGGGAAGACATTCACAAGTTAATTTTTTCTCTCCCTCCCCCCCACCCCATTCCCCCCATCATACTAAATCATTCTATCATTCTTAGGATACTTCGTTTTGGAAACAGCTTTCATAAACAATATAAAATCACTTCTACGTCCACAATTTACTCTTTACGCTTGACCGGACAATATGCTTTGAACTGTATTACAAATATCTACTCTAGAAAAGTTTTCCTCACCTAAAATATGTCGACGTAGCTCGTGTAGCTTTACAGTGATGGAATAATTCAGTTCCTGATATACAATCCAGATAAATCTCTCTCTGTCTCTCTCTCTCTGTCTCTCTCTCTCTCAGAATTGTGAGGCTAATATCATCTCGTTTATGAATCTCGCCCGAAGCATCTCCGTACTGACGTCTCGGTATACTAATCAAAACAAAATTGTAATGTGGTCTGTAACAAATTCCTGACTGGATATATACTCGCCTACTATCTAAAGGTCATATGGACGGTGGAACTATATATATATATATATATATATATATATATATATATATATATATATATATATATATATATATATATATATATATATATATATATATATATATATATATATATATATATATGTATATATATATATATATTATATATATATATATATATGATATATATATTATATATATATATATATATATATATATATATATATATATATATATATATATATATATATATATATATATATATATATATATATATATATATAATATTATAACATATATATAGGGCATGTGTAAGAATTTCAATTGTACGAACCACTCTTCCTGTAACAGAAAAACTGAAAGGAAAAGTGTTTTTCAAAAGAAATTCCAGCCAAACCTCGACTGAAAGGGCAAATGAATAGCACAAAAAAAAAAGAATGAAAAAAATGTAAGAGAAAAAAAAAAATCGAAAATTGAATGGATATTTTTTATTTTGGGATTTAAAATGGAAACTCTAAAACCATTGCAGTTTTGATTGTGAGTCAATAAATGATGGTATTAATCATTGCACTACACTTTTAAGATGTATTTTCATTACAGTTTAGTTTTTAGTACAACACTTTCATGTACAGTCTTCATGAAGCCTGGGTGATCGGAAGCAAGCTGTAAGTTGGATATCTGTCCTCAAAGTTTAATATGAATAAAACTTGGGTATCCAAGATCTTATCTAATACAGATTTTTTTGATGAACAACTGTATGTACGCTAAAAGCCATATAC
>NC_087211.1:57994976-57997476 GCF_015104395.2 Macrobrachium nipponense
CAAGCTCGGAAACTATGAATTAGGCATTAATACTGTTGTTTTCGGTTATTTTTACATGTCCACCCCCTCCCACCCCTTTCTCATACCCCTCCTATCAGGAATGAAGTTGGACACAAAGGTCATCAGAAGTGTCACTATTCATCTCAGCGATCTTAAAAACTATGGATTAGACACTAATATCTGTCTTTTTTGGTTATTTTTACATGTCGCACCCCTTCACTTACAGGGCATCGAGTGCGCTATTCATCTCATCGACCTCGAAAAACTATGGATTAGACACTGATATCTGTCGTTTTTGGTTATTTTTACATGTCGCACCCCTTCACTTACAGGGCATCGGGAGTGCCGCTATTCATCTCATCGACCTCGAAAACTATGGATTAGACACTGATATCTGTCGTTTTTGGTTATTTTTACATGTCGCACCCCTTCACTTACAGGGCATCGGGAGTGCCACTATTCATCTCATCGACCTCGAAAACTATGGATTAGACACTGATATCTGTCGTTTTTGGTTATTTTTACATTTCTCCCTTTTCCACACCCTCCCTTTACCCAACCAATGGTCCGATTTTAATTTTGTTTTCATCATGACCTTTCCCAGTTTGATTTTGACTAATATCTAAAATCTCATCAAAAATCGGTCAAGATATGTGAATTTGTATGGAAGTCATACAAACAAACACACTAACAAATGAAAACAAAGATATTTTCTTATATATATATATATATATATATATATAATATATATATATATATATATATATATATATATATATATATATATATATATATATATATATATATATATATATATATATATAGTATATTTCCAATTCATGAATCAGAGTATATGGTTTCTATGATGTAGTTCATTCACTAATATGTTAGTTTTCTTCCATTTCTGTAACGTTTTCTCGCCTGTTAATTTATGTGTTCTGTGTATATCTGTTACCTCGGTAACCAAATTATTGTTTTTAGTTTTCTCTATAATATGGTAGTATATTCATCTGATCCAAGCTTTATTTTTCGTTTTATTTTCGTGTTTATTTCATGAATGAAATCTTGATTGTAATTACCATCAAATTGTAAGAAATCAGTCATTATTGACTTATGGCTCTGTCTTTGCTTTTCCTAATTCCAATTCGTTGGTGTGTAGACAAAGAATAACTCCAGTTTATTTCGCTCTTAAATCGACCGCCTGGCAACTCCCTTTCCACGACTCGTATAACACGCGACGCAGCTTTGGTTGTCAGCGGGCAATTTATGTCCGTGTTCTTGTCAGGAACCACTATATTTGTATCTTTATTACTCTACTTATTTATTTGCTTATTTTGGTGTCTTCTTCTCTCTTCCTTGGCGCATGGATTGCTCAGGCCAGGAAGTTTCATCTGATTTATCATGACAATGCTAGAACTGAAGAAGACCAGAACTTCCTAGGAGCGAGATGTCATAAATATTGGCATTAGCATTAGGAATCGATAATTAATGCTTATTACATTAAGGAAAAACCTGTAATCGTCATTAATATAATAAACGTTTTATTTAACTGAAGTTTATGGAAAACTTAGTAAGACAATGATGACTGGAAAAAGAAAACGTATTTTTGTTTAGGTAAATATATCGATTTTTTAAAATATAAGGTGTACATTATTCCAGATTACTGTCCCAATTTTTATTATTGGTGTATTTATTTATTTATTTATTTTTTTTTTTTTTGCCTTCAGGAATAAATAAAAAAACAATAGGTTCCAATATATTTTATCGTCGACTACATTCACAGAGAACGGTCGCTTCCTATAACCTTTAGTTTTTATGCAGCGGACGTAAACAAGGTAAATAAATCCATTTCCTTACATGTCAACAACAACTTTTGCTCTGAAGCCTCAAACCTTTACAAAATCACGAGCAAGAGAACACCACCACCTCGTCCCTTTCCCCAGGATCCGCGTAAAAAAAAAAAAAAAAAAAAAAAAAAATCCGGTCACCTGACGCATAAAATATCACTTTCGCGTCGTTTCTTATTCAAGGTACATGGCGGAGTTGCAGAGCTGCTGCTGAGGTCCTTCCAATGGGAATAGATCCAAAAGGAAATACCTACCAGATACCTCTCGATGTTCGTAGGAGAAAACAGAGGGCGACGCAGTTCGCCTTGAAGCCTCCTGCGAGGTTATAGACCGATAAACTTAGGTGATGCAACATATAAGCGAAATGGGGCCACGATGGATCGTAAAATAGAAGATGTGGATTTAGAATACAGAGCTAAGCAAGATAACACGGGAACTCGAATAGAAGTGATCTCATTCACTCGCTCTTCTTCTGCCGTTTCATTTATGGATGCCCAGCTTTATGGAAACCTGTGTTGATGACACGATCGCACGCACACACACACACATTTCCATATAGGTTAGGCAGGTTAGACGAAATAAACCGGAAAATAATAGAACAACATACAACTGGAGGTAATAAAAAAATTTTTAATATAGTTTGATAGAAATAA
>NC_087211.1:58002476-58014976 GCF_015104395.2 Macrobrachium nipponense
CATCGCCATCTAGAAAAGAAAAAAAAAAAAAAAAATCTGAAACCACCTTATTCTCCCCCTGAGTGCCTCAGCCTCCTTCTCGATTTTCCATTTCATGAGTCGACGTCGAAGTGAAAGAGACTTTTTTTTTTCTTTCTTTTTTAATCCGCCCAACTCCATCGGAAGTCCATTAAACTGCGATTGCCGAGGACTAACCCGGAATTTTGCGGTCCGGAGTCCAATAAATGTCAGGGTTCCTGTTTGCATGACTGAGAAATTAAAAGGAAAATAAAGGAAAAACTACCGTTTGGTTTCTCTCCATTTTTTTTTCTTTTTAAACTGGACTCTGGCTTCGGCAAAATCCTTTCCTTTCCCGTTTCCAATCAATTTTTCTCTGTTTCGATCCCGAGATTTATTCTTATGTCATTTAAAAGACTTTTCGAATATGCATTTTCTTTTTGATTTGATTTATATAGAATTTTGGCATTATGCCAAGCATTGGCGCAACTAGGCCATTCAGCGCTGAAACGGAAATTGACAGTGTTGAAAGGTGTTACAGGAGGAAAACCTCGCAGTTGCACTATGAGACAGTTGTCAGGAGAGAGTGGACAGTAAGGTGGAAGAAAGAGAATATGAACGGAGGTACAGTAAAAGGAATGAAAGTAGCTGCAGCTAGGGGCCGAAGGGACGCTGCAAAGGACCTTAAGTAATGCCTACATTGCACCGAATGAGGTGCACTGACGGCACTATCCCCCTATGAAGTCCAGTTTCCTGTTAAACTTGTAAACAATCAGCCAATTACTGCCAAACTTACTCCAGGTCCTTTTCACCACTTGTTCGAGTAATTTTGAATATTAAAGGTATTATTGGAAACAGATTTTGTATTCACTCAAGTCCAGCAAGACCTGTGAAATTCATGTGGAGCAAAGCTTATCAGTCATCTTGCTGATAAGTGTCCCTAACATTTTGTCAGCTGTTATAATCACCAATGAATATTCATATACTTATTCATGTCATGTCTGATTCTTCAAGGAGTTTGCTGACGAAATGGATCCCGCGTTATGCCGTGTTTTGAAACTAATCGTTAAGTAATGTAGTCAAATACTCCTTTGGTGATAGTTGCTGGCTGAGCCTCTCAAATATATATATATAGGTCAGCTCACTACCATCCCTTTCAGTATAATTATTACTATATAAAATCAAAGTCGCTTCAGAAACTAACTCGAACACAGTTCTTGATGTCTTTATTTTTCACAATCGAAATTTACAACAAGGTTCATGTCGGAATAAACAAGCAGTATACATTTATGCAAGCTAAAGAAACAAAGAATTTGGTAGGAGTTTACCTGAAATATAAAAAATTAGATGAATGAAATCTAAATGAAACATTTGCCGAAAGATTTTATCTACGTTCAAATAAGCTCGACTTTATCTGTTTTGTTTATCATCTTTCAACCAACTTCAGTGCCTATTGTGAATGGTTAACCTTGCCGTTCTCAGCAAGTCTTTTGAGGTGACTTTGCTAGCTCCTTCCCCCAATTCAACTTGCTTGCAGTCACCGCAGTCGTTTAACTACCATGAACCTATTACATTACTTAGGTCAAAAGGGCCACTACTATCATTATTATTATAATACTGAATAAGGTCTGAGAGACCATTAATTTTGCAAGATTACAAAGAACAGAATGCCAAAAGTTAAAGTGAGAGGAAAATGGAACAGAAGTAAATAGAAGTAAGCGAAATATATTAGCTGGCAAAAGTGAAGATGTAAATGGCCATCTAAAACGTAAAAACATCAACTTAAGGCAATTGTGGAAAGCGCTTTATAAGTTATTGAAATACAGCAGGTAACTGAAAAAAATATAAAAAAAGAATATAAAATTAGAACAAAAATAGTAATATGTGGTAAATGTCTTTAATTAAAGATAAATGTGCATTAAATGCCGAAATACGTATATAAAATTTTTACGATGGTGTTTGTGTTGGAGTTAAAAGTTAAGTATATCTTAGTTTAACCAGACCACTGAGCTAATTAACAGCTCTCCTACGACTGGCCCGAAGGATTAGATATTTCTACGAGGCTAGGAACCAATTTGGTCACCTAGCAATGGGACCTACAGCTAATTATTGTGGGATCCGAACCACATTATATCGAGAAATTAATTTCAATCACCAGAAATAAATTCCTATGCTTCCACGTTGGCCGCGCCGAGAATCGAACTTCGGACCACCGGATTGGTAGCCGAGCGCGAAAACCACTCGTCCAACTAGGAACTTTTTTTGTGTTGAAGGGGGTCCTCAATAGTGATGCATATGGAGTGTCCTATAAATTGGAAACAATAAAAAAAACACACACACACACACACACACAACCAACACTACCGAGTTATGTGCTGCGAGGGTACACGGAAGGCGCAGGAAATATTAGCTTAAAAAAAACGAGAAAAAAAAAACGCAATCATTAGCAGGTTGATAACTCAGCTTCATTACGCCACAAACTAGATTGCGCGACTGAAACTTGACCCGAGTAAGTCGACCGGATGTTTACAAGCAGCTGACAAACCGTCGACTTCAATTACGGCCGGGGGCTGAATTCACGGCGCAACTTCGAAGCAATACAACGTAACATTTTCCTTTAATTGCAGGAATTAGAGCAGCGGTGCTGCAGAGCGAAGCATTTGCAGGTGGAAACTTTGCTCCTCATATTGAGAACAATACGAGGATGCTCCCCCGTGAATCGTCTTTACTACGCCCGACTTTGTTTATTTTATTCGGCACGACAATGAGACGATCCGAGTCTCGAACTGAACGGCGAGTTTGTCTTCGGGTGTTATTGCTTTCGAGGTTACCTGCCTGAGGGGGCTGTGGGTCTTGTCAGGTAGGAGTGCTGTTATTGTTGGTTGTTGTAACGGATTCGAAATATTCTTTAACTTCTTGGTTTCTTGTAGTTTCTTCTTTTGGCTTGCTTGGAACAGCGTGTCGTCTCTCTGTCATTGTGTTGAGGGCACACATGATGTACCTGTTATGTCAATAGAGAAATATGGTCACAGATAACATCACGGGAATAATAATAATAATAATAATAATAATAATAATAATAATAATAATAATAATAATTATTATTATTGTACGCTGGAAACAGACCTTCTTTCAAACAAGTTTTATTGAAAATAATGGCAGAATTCACAGAATTGATTTTGTACAATATTCTTTCAATTCTCCTTATGATTTTTCTTTTCTTGGCACGCTGGTATTATAAAGCAGCTGTCCAATGTTCATCGTGCTGTAGGTCGTCAACGGAAATTTCGGGCGGGCTGGTGTTATCAAAAGCAAAACTGGTTATCAGGACAGGCTGGGGTCGTCAACAGGTATACAGGTGGGTTTCGTAGATCGGGAACAGGCCGTAGTCGTCAGGGGTCTATCCGGTATTTCTTGTTATTTCTTCTTTTCTGGTTTTCAAGGCGTCTACATGTTTCGGCCACCTCGTTTGGCCATCTTCGGGACGGGATCGCTGAGTGCAATGGTCTGTGTCAGATGTATTCACGCTATTTATTGCATTCGGTTGGCTTGAAGAAACGGGTACCTCACTTTTCATTGGGCAATACCTGTGACGTCACGAGCGATGTCATCAGGGGGCCCGTTGCTGGTTGGCTGTCCTCTTCGTGGGCGGAGCCTCATCCTTATTGGTGATGGTGGAGGTCCCCTCGAAGGGCGTGCTACCAGGTCGTCCTCAGGGCGAGAGCTTGAGCTGCGATCACCCTCAGGGTTACTAGGGACGTCCTCAGGATGAGAGCTAATGCTTCTATCATCCTCAGGATCCCTCTGGTAATTATTATTATTATTATTATTATTATTATTTTTATTTTTAGATGTTTAGATGTTTAGATGTTTTGATGTTTTGATGTTTATTATTTTTATTACTTATATTACTTTCATTACTTTTATCACTTTTATTATTTTTATTATTTTTATTATTATTATTGTTTTTTTTTTTACTGAAAATTGTCTGAAAGGCCATTAATTCCTATATAAGTTTCCCCGTGGGAGGGTAATGCCGTCAGTGGACCTCCTGTGGTGCACTGTAGGCATTATTTAAGGTTTTTTGCAGAGTGCCTTCAGCCCCTAGCTGCAACCACTTTCGTTTCTTTTACCGGGCCTCCGTTCATATTCTCTTTCCTCATCTTATTTTCCACCTCTCCTAACACTGACTCATAGTGCAACTGCGAGGGTTTCCTCTTGTTACAACTTTCAAACCTTTTACTGTTAATTTCCATTTCAGCTCTGAATGACCTCACAGGTCCCAGTGCATGGCCTTTGGCCTAAATTCTATATTCAACTCAACCTATATAAGTTTGCTATCAAAAAAAAAATGTCGGAGTGCCCAACCTGAAAAGAAGAAGAGAAATCGTAAACGTGAAGAGAAAAATATAACAAATTAGTAAAGGGGGAAAGGGGAAAGATAAAGTTGGAATAATAAGGATCCAGATTAGTAGATACACAGGCATAGTTGAATAAGCAAACGAAATAAAATATAGACCCGGACAAAAGGTCAAAGAAAAATGAATATAGTTAGGCAGTATACATTGATGTTTTAATTCAGCGAAACATGTCAGATAACTGCAAAGAATCTATAAAAATAATGACTTAAAGAGCAAATATGAATAAGTAGTGAATGCTGTTTAAAATTAATGATACATATGGAATAATTGTAACAAAATGCATGTATGGGATTCTAATGAAGATTGTGGAGTGACCCCATCAGTGTTTTAATTATAGATTTGGATTATTTTACAAATACGAAAACAATAACTAGGACAATTATATAAAAAAATACACGAGGAAAGTTTATATAGTACAACAAACACACACACCGACATATATATATATATATATATAATATTATATAGATCTATATCTATAATTATAATTAATTATGTATAATAGATATATTAATAATTTATATCTATATAGATATATTATATATATAGACATATATATAGAATAATGTATATATATATATATAGTACTATAATATAAAATATATATGTTATATATATATATATCATATATAATATATATTATATATGTATGTATATAGATATCTAGATTATATAATATATGTATGACTATACATATATATATATTAGATATATATATTATTAGATATTATATATATATAAATATTAAATATATATATATTATATACCACTACAGAAAAGAGCCGGAAATCTCAGCATGAAAAATGAACCACGCGATCGTTACCAAGCTCATTACTCGACTTCATTACTATTATAAAGTGTGTGACTTCAGAACTTGACCTGGATAAGTCAGGCGGATGTTTACAAGCACCTGCCAAACTGTCAACTTTAATTACGACCCGGGGGGGCGGGCGGCTGAATTCAAGGATCAACTTCGCAGCAACGGTAACATTTTTCTTTTCATTGCTGTAGTTTGAGCAGCGGCGCTGTAGAGCGAAGCATTTGAAGGCCAAAAACTTCCTAGCTGCAACCACTTTCGTTTCTTTTACCGTGCCTCCGCTCATATTTCTCTTTCCTCATCTTATTTTCCACCCTCTCCTAACACTTGACTCATAGTGCAACTGCGAGGGTTTCCTCTGGTTACACCTTTACAACCTTTTACTGTTAATTTCCATTTCAGCTCTGAATGACCTCACAGGTCCCAGTGCTTGGCCTTTGGCCTAAATTCTATATTCAACTCAACCTATATAAGTTTGCTACAAAAATCGGAGTGCACAATCGTAAAGTAAGAGAAAAATATAACAAATAGTAAAGAAAGATAAAGTATAATAAGGATAAGATAGTATACACAGGCATAGTTAGTTGAATAGTTGAATAAAGCAAACGAAATAAATACATGACCGGACAAAAGGTCGAGAATAATGAATATAGTTAAGGCAGTTATACATTATGTTTTAATTCAGCGAAACATGTCAGATAACTGCAAAGAATCTATAAAAATAATAACTTAAAGAGCAAATATGAATAAGTATTTTGTGAATTCTGTTTAAATTAATGATACATTTGGGTTTTTTTTTTTGTAATTGTAAAAAACAAAATGCATGTATGGGATTGTAATGATAGATTGTGGAGTGACCCCATCAGTGTTTTAATGATAGATTTGGATTATTTTACAAATATGAAAACAATAATTAGGACAATTATATAAAAAAATACACGAGAAAGTTATATATATACACACACACACACACACACACACACACACACACACACATACATATATATATATATATATATATATATATATATATATATGTATATATATATGTATACATATATATATATATATGGTATATATATATATATATATATATATATATATATATATATAGTATATATATATATATATAGATATATATATATATATATATATATATATATATATATATATATATATATATATAATATATATATATATATATATATATGATATATATCCATATATATATATATATATATATATATATATATATATATTATATATATAGATATATATATATATATATATATATATTTATATATATATATATATATATAGATATATATATATACATATATATATATATATATATATATATATATATATATATTATATATATTATATATATATCTATATATATATATATGATATATATGTATATATATATATATTATAGTAGTACATACATATATATATATATATATATATATATATATATATATATATATATATATATATATATCACTACAGAAAGAGCCGAAAATCTCAGCATAAAAATGAACCACGCGATCGTTACCAAGCTCATTACTCGACTCATTACTATATAGTGTGTGACTTCAAAACTTGACCTGAATAAGTCAGGCGGATTCTTACAAGCACCTGCCAAACTGTCAACTTTAATTACGACCGAGGGGGGCAGGCGCCTGAATTCAAGGATCAACTTCGAAGCAACGGTAACATTTTTTTTTCTTATTGCAGGAGTTAGAGCAGCGGCGCTGTAGAGCAAACCCATTTGAAGGCCAAAAACTTCCGTTCCTCACGTTAGCAAAGTATATCTTAGTTTTACCAGATACTGAGCTGATTAACAGCTCTCCTAGGGCTGGCCCGAAGGATTAGATATTTTTACGTGGCTAGGAACAATTGGTCACCTAGCAACGGGACCTACAGCTTATTGTGGGATCCGAACCACACTACATCGAGAAATGAATTTCCATCACCAGAAATAAATTCCTCTGATTCCGCGTTGGCCGAGCCGGAAATCGAACTTCGGACCACCGGATTGGCAGCCGAGTGCGAAAAACCACTCGTCCAGCGAGGGGAACTCCTCACGTAAGAAAAGTAATGGGATAGTCCCCAGCGAATCTTCTTTATTCGCCATCACACTTTGCTTATCTTATTCGGCCCGAACAGGAGACGATCCGAGTCTCCAACTGCTGGGGAGTTTGTCTTCCATAGGTACAATATAGTATAAACTTTCGCTACGAATATATATAGTATATAGATATATATATATATATATATATATATATATATATATATATATATATATATATATATATATATATATATATATATATATATGAATAATTATCACATCACAGTGATTCATATAAATTATTCGAACTACAAATACCCTTTAACATCTTATTCGCTCTACCTCGGAATTATTATATTTTCATATACGTATGCCGAAGGGGAATTTTACAGTTGAAAATAATTTGGTCCTCTCGTTGGTTCGAACCACCGCCCAGTGGGTAGAGAAGAAATCAGGATATCAGGGACGTTATCGATTTCTTCTCTGTCCGCTGGGCGGTGGTTCGAACCACGAGAGGACGAAAAAATTATTATCTACTAAAAAATTCCCCTTCGGTTAACATATTTGAAAATATATTAATTCCGAGGTACAGCGAATTAGATATCAAAGGTCATTTGTAGCTTGAATAATATACATATATATATATATATATATATCTATATATATATATATATAATATATATATATATATAATATATATACATGCCATATCTCTCCCATTCATTGAGCTACGCGCATGTTCAAACACACACACGAATAAGCAATACGTACATCAACAGATGCACAGTGATGCAGATAACACGAAGGGATTGTTTATTATTATTAGTATTGTTATTGAAAATGATAATGGAGGAAAAAAGAGAATTACAGTCTAGCAAGAAAAAAAAATGAGCGGTCAAAGTTGATGAAGTAAAAGAAGATGAAATATGAATATGAAAATAGTTACATAAAACGTGAAGAATTAAAGATGTGACAATTGTGAACGCCGCTTCGAGTTTGTTAAACATATTGGAATGGTTGCATATATATATATATATATATATATATATATATATATATATATATATATATATATATATATATATAGTAAAAAACTATAAACTCTCTCCTTAGCATAATTGCTGAAAAATGGCAAAAAACTCGGCAAATAAAAAACTGTCTAGAGAATTCTAGAAAAAATTACTAATGTGCCACAACTCATTATAATAAAACTCCAAATTCAAAGTGTCTAAGCAAAGACTTCTCCATATGCACTACGACATAGGCTATTAGAAAACTTAACCAAGTTTTCCTATCTCTCACAAAGTTTTCGTAAATACAACAAAGGTATTATGCAAGAAAACACAATTTTCTGGAACCCAAATATTCAGAGAAAAAAAATGTAGTGCCATTACGTATGCATTCAAAAGTGCAAAAAACAAAAAAAATTCTCCCATAAATCTCTGCAGCATCAAATAGCTAAAAACACAAAGAACGTTCCCGAACCATGACTCTAAGTCACGAACTGAGACATCAGAAAATATTCACATTGGAGAGAAAAAATACATTCAAATTCACCCATGATAAAAAAAAACTTGTGTCAGTGAAGGCTAACTCCCAAAAAAGGAGAAAAGAAAAATCAACGGCATTGTTAACTATCTCCCGTGACTCACGTATGTCAAGTAATTATCTGCTGAACTCATAAAAAAAAATAATGTGTTGTTAGTTCCTCCCAAATTTAAAAAGATCTTACCACCCTTGATAGCATTACAGCACCCACGTATTAGTAAAAAAAATAATCAGTATCAGAAATATCATTATCAGCAAAATCACAAAAATTGCTATCATCAAAATCACTAGTATTAGTATTAAAACATCACCAATGTTAATGCTTATCCATCACCCAGAAAACTCAGCACAAAACTCACCAAATTCAGCAAAACTCAACACAATTCACATAAGTTTAACAACAAAGTTAAAGACTGGATATTCTTATAAATATTAAACAGA
Organism: Macrobrachium nipponense; assembly: GCF_015104395.2. Lineage (NCBI taxonomy): Eukaryota > Metazoa > Arthropoda > Malacostraca > Decapoda > Palaemonidae > Macrobrachium > Macrobrachium nipponense. Next base: position 58,011,778 of record NC_087211.1, read on the forward strand.
CAACAAGCCACCCTTTGGCTAAAATGGTTCAAGACTCACCATGCAGCCGGAATATTTCAGGCACAAAATATAAAGACACTTTCGCAGAGCTCCCTCGGCATCTTGCCTTTCTTCTACAGACGTCTCTATAGAAATCCACCATAGACTTGGGTAGGGGTACATTAAGAATAGAAGAGGCGCACACCGCACATACGAATGCACACTTCGTTAACGCCTTATATACTGGCTACAACTAGTTCCAAAGGCACTTTTGAAAAGAGCCCATGAACTGACGTACATTGACCCGTCTTTCTATGCAGTTTCATATCACGCCACCACAGAAATCATTTATCAGCTTTTTCTCAGGTTCGTGCTTCTGAATTCTGTTCTCCACATTCCAATAGGTCACAGCGAACATATTGGCAATATATCATTTAATTATAAACCCTAGGCCTTATATATATATATATATATATATATATATAAGAATAGGAAGAAAATAAAGACTGAATTAATTGGTGGGTAATATTTTGCATGAATGATTCGTATGCAATAATTGCCAAAAATGATATGTAGAATAAGAAGAATATTTAAGTATTGTAGGTTATCTTCAATAGTGATACATTTGTAGGATTGTACAAATAAAAATTAATGAAAAAATAAAAAAAATAAAATAAAACGGAAACCACGAGCTGTGTGTCTGATACTATGGTACAAGGTTAAAAAGAACTGCGCGATCATTAGCAGGCTGTTAACTCTACTTCGTTAGTCGGCAAACTAGATTGTGCTACAGAGAAACTTGACCTGAGTAAGTCGGCCGGATGTTTACAAGCAGCTGACAAACCGTCGACTTCAATTACGGCCGGGGGCTGAATTCACGACTCAACTTCGAAGCAATCCGAAGGTAACATTTTCCTTTAATTGCAGGAATTAGAACAGCGGTGCTGCAGAGCGAAGCATTTGCAGGTGGAAACTTTGCTCCTCATATTGAGAACAATACGAGGATGCTCCCCCGTGAATCGTCTTTACTACGCCCGACTTTGTTTATTTTATTCGGCTCGACAATGAGACGATCCGAGTCTCGAACTGTGTGGGCGAGTTTGTCTTCGTATGTTATTGGTTTCGAGGTTACCGGCCTGAGGGGTTGTGGGGCTGTGGGTCGTTGTTGTTGTTGTTATTGTTGGTTGTTTTCGCGAATGGGATTTTCCTTGGACTGTTTAGTTACTGCTCTCTCTCTCGTTCTCTCTCTCTCTCTCTCTCCTCTCTCTCTCTCTCTCTCTGGATAAAGCAAACAGGTTCAAAAAGGACAGATGTTCGTCTGCGCATCCAGATATAAGTGTAGTACCTTTACTCATTCTTTGTCTGTCTTTCCCACATTACACATACACACACACAAATACAATATATATATATATATATATATATATATATATATATATATATATATATATATATATATATATATATATATATATACTATATATATATACTATATATATATATATATATATATATATATATATATATATCAGGTTAATAAGCACAGGGTCTATCTTTTACTATATACACAATTCTTGTGTATATAGTAAAAGTTAAAGCTGTTTTTTATCTATCTAGTTATTGATGCCTTTGGTGATTTTACTATCCTTTATATCCTTTATATATTATATATATATATATATATATATATATATATATATATATATATATATATCTTATCTATCAACAATTGACTAATGGACAGTTACTAAAGAATATCTTCCATTGTGAGAATAAGAGTGTGGATAAAATCGGGAGCATTTATCAACGTAGCCAAGATTTGGTAGATATGTTATTGCTGTCTTTCCTCGTGTCTGTCTATGTATTTCATCTTGATTCGTTTATTTCGCTCTTCCTGTATATGTACACAGAATGTGATAAAGCTCGCGCTTAACTAGAGAGAGAGAGAGAGAGAGGAGTAGAGAGAGAGAGAGAGAGAGAGAGAGAGAGAGAGGGTGTGGTGGGAAACGGCGGGGGGGGGGGGGGGGGGGGGGGGGGGGGGGCGGGGGGGGGGGGGGGGGGGGGGGGGGGGGGGGGGGGGGGGGGGGGGGGGGGGGGGGGGGGGGGGGGGGGGGGGAGGAGTCGAAGGCGGGGGTAGAGATGGAGAGGATTATTTAATCTGTGAGCAAGCATGACTTCAAAATATCTGGTTTTTAGGATGATTTTGTGATAAATACATTTGACGGATAAGAAATCCAACACGTCTCTCTCTCTCTCTCTCTCTCTCTCTCTTTATAACAAAATAAAGCCTACAACACGAGACTAAATGCACAGTACTCAGTTTACTGCTTTAATCAAGCAGGGTCGTTTTGGGTTGAAGGAAACCTCTATATGCTTTCTTCCTTGACCAGTTTATCAAACCCGTGCTTCATAGCTTCGAGCATAATGTTTTTCTTTGGAAGAGAAACCTCACTGAAGACATTTTTACTCATCCTATTTTCATTATCAATGTGAACATTTTCCCCTCCAAGTTTTGTTGATATTCAGGCCGTAAATTTTGCTGATATTGAAAAAAAAAAGTAAGCCAATTTCAAACAGTATAATTTCGCACGGTGCTCCAATAGTAAATCTTGCCAATATTGAAACAGTAAATCTTTTCAGTACAGAAACAATAAATCCTTCCAGTATTCTAGCGAATAAGGTTGCCAGTATTCAGACAGTAAATCCCTTCAGTGTCTAACACATCGCCAAAGAAAATTCACCTCATATTTATTAGCGCAATTCCTATCGAATCTAAAAGATTTTTGTCAAATTCCATCAAATTGATGGGATTTTATCTCCCTCGTTTTCTCTCCAGATGATCTCGACCTGTTTGTTTTAAGGCAATATCAGATTTGCATAGTTGCACCATCTCATCAGCATTTCGGTCAGGAAAGAGGGGGCCCTCAGATTCGAGGTATGTCCGAAAAGAGAATTAAAAGGAAAAAGCTTATTTTCTGAGTTTTATTATTTCGTTCGGTACTTGCATAATTACATTGGGTATTTTTGGGGAGTCGTTGTTTTGCAGACTGAAGTAATATGGGATCTCTTTTTCCAATTCGCTTCCTAATAGAGTCTGTTGTATTAGCGATGATAAAGATGGTTCTTAAAAACAGATAGGTTCGATTTTTAAAACGCACTGAAAGAATGAGCAGGGTTCGCGTCGTTTTCCAAGAGAAGCGAAGAACCTGACATAGATAAG
>NC_087211.1:58017476-58019976 GCF_015104395.2 Macrobrachium nipponense
CGTTTTCCTTCACTACAGAACTTACATCCGTGACTACCTTTGACAAGAAACTAAATTATGCCAGAAAATGTACTTGTGTCGAGCGCCACAGCTTAGAACCGACTTGACAAAAGCTTTTGTCTAAATAGAAGTCGCTGATGTAAAACTAAGGCAGTCTCTCACATGCACTCATAAGGGCCACTTCTGTCTTGCCATCTGGCGGCCAGTTGCCGAAATATGTATGAGAAAACTTTCCTGATAGACAGTTCTGTTCAATTTGACAAGGATGGCTATTCGGGCAATTGTGGCGATGGGCAGATCGTCTTACAAATGGACCTGGGTACGAAATGACCTATTGGAAACCATGAAAGCCCCGCCAGTGTGTAAGGGCGGGAGGTGGAAGGGTGAAGAACTGGCATCGGAATGACAATCTGCCGGAGAGCACTTCCCGTATTGTTATTCGGTCGTCCTGGATCGCTTCAGCCGAGAAGGAAATTCGGCCTGAGGGCTCGATGATTATTATCGGTCCTTTCGCTGCTTTATTGTGTTTTATTGCCGCGTCTTATCGGCCACGCAGTTACGCCCCCTCGATAACAGTTTGTTTATTTCCGGTCGAATCGGTGCTTCCGCTGCCGATATATGGCTTGTTCGTGATTGAAAATGGATTTTCGCGGAGGTGGAGGAGGAGGAGGAGGAGGCGGATCGGGTAGGGTTTGGTAGGTATGCTACTTGGGTATATTTTTCTTTTTTCTTTTTTTACGGATGGGGAGATGGGAGTGGTGGGTGGATGCAGGCTGGGGGAGCTGGCAACTCAGCAGCATTGCCTTATCACTGACACTTCTTCTTTGTCTTCATCTTCTTCTTCTTCAGTCTTTATACGGTATCAGTTTATGTGAATGTGACGAAAGTTATTATATCTTAGTTTTACCAGACCACTGAGCTGATTAACAGCTTTCCAAGGCTGGCACGAGGATTAGATATTTTACGTGGCCAGGAACCAATTGGTCTCCTAGCAACGGGACCTACAGCTTATTGTGGGATCCGAACCACACTATATGGAGAAATGAATTTCTATCATCAGAAATAAATTCCTCTGATTCCGCGTTGGCCGAGCCGGGAATCGAACCTCGGACCAGCGGATTGGCAGCCGAGCGCGAAAACCACTCGTCCAGCGAGGAACTAACTATGTGAATGAGACGAAAATGATGTCAACTTTTTCTCATATTTTTCATTCTACACTATTATGAAGCAAGACGAATAACGCCATGACCCACCAGTAAAGGTTTGCGACTGCTAGAATGGTGAATGCGAGCGGCAGTGGATCACAATGTGGCCTGAACGAGCGAATACCATTTCCATACAGTGTGGGGATGTTACTGTAGCTGGAAATACTAAAAACAAAATACTAACTCATCATCAAAACAGTCACCTCTAGTACATTGGGGAAGAGCGAATTGATTATAATAATAATAATTTAATAATAATAATAATAATAATAATAATAATAATACTAATAATAATAATAATAGAACCCGACGTGACGTTGATTGACAAAATCAAGAAGGAAGTATCACTCACTGATGTCGCAATACCATGGGGACACCAGAGTTGAAGAGAAAGAGAGGGAAAAATGGATAAGTATCAAGACCTGAAAATAAAAATAAGAAGCATATGGTATATGCCAGTGGAAAATGTACCCATAACCATAGGGACACTAGGCACGATCACGGGATCCCTGAAAAGGAATCTGGAAAAACTAGAGGCTGAAGTAGCTCCAGGACTCATGCAGAAGAGTGTGATCCTAGAAACGGCGCACATAGTAAGAAAAGTGATGGACTCCTAAAGAGGCAGGATGCAACCCGGAACCCACACTTTAAATACCACCCAGTCGAATTGGAGGAGTGTATAAACGCCCCCCCCCACCAAAAAAAAAAAAAAAAAAAAAATAATAATAATAATAGTAATAATATATGCAGAGACTCAAGGCGATACTCAAGTCAAAACTCAACGCCGGAAATATGATAAAAGCCATAAACACATGGGCAGTGCCAGTAATCAGATACAGCGCAGGAATAGTGGAATGGACGAAGGCAGAAACTCCGCCAGCATAGATCAGAAAACCAGGAAACATATGACAATACACAAAGCACTACACCCAAGAGCAGATACGGACAGACTATACGTAACACGAAAGGAAGGAGGGAGAGGCCTACTAAGTATAAAGGACTGCGTCAACATCGAAAACAGAGCACTGGGGCAATATCTGAAAAACCAGTGAAGACGAGTGGCTAAAGAGTGCATGGGAAGAAGGACTAATAAAAGTAGACGAAGACCCACAAATATACAGAGACAGGAGAATGACAGACAGAACAGAGGACTGGCACAACAAACCAATGCACGGACAATACGATGAGACGACTAAAGAACTAGCCAGCGATGACACATGGCAATGGCTACAGAGGGGAGAGCTAAAGAAGGAAACTGAAGGAATGATAACAGCGGGCACAAGATCAGGCCCTAA
>NC_087211.1:58024976-58047476 GCF_015104395.2 Macrobrachium nipponense
ATGAACCCTGACAGGTGTTTCAGTATCTTGCCTCATCACAGCTAGTATTCGAAGTCGCGCACTCGCAATACTGCTGACTTCCAGCACGCTTCCAAGAGGTTTGTAACCCTCTGATGGAGATAATTATTGTTCCCCACTGTTTGACCAACTGGTGGTGTTGCCCAATTCGTGTTGTGACTAATTCTCTGTCTAATTGTCTGCAAGGCAATGAGAAGATGCATTGTTGCTATGTGCCAAAATGTTGACTCTGACTCTGTGTCTGTTTGTCTGTCAATTACCATATCATATGTGAGTGTTGGTAATGACGTTTGCCTCTTATCATTGTTGTGTCTGTCTACGTTCCATAATTACAGATTTATCTTATCTTGAATTCTATTGTGTGCTGATCACCGTTTATTCCTACTGTCTTTCTTTTGGAGCAGGTGTTAGTGTATCCAGCTTTGTTTGTCCTCAGAGTATTATTTTTGTTTAATATATATATATATATATATATTATCTATATATATATATATATATATATATATATATATATATATATATATATATATAGATGCAATTGGTTATTCGAAGCACAAGTCTAATCGTTTCACCTCAGGTGGAGGGGGGAAGGGAGTCTGGGTCTCTTGCTGGTGTAGTGAAACATATCTATTTTACTAAATATATATATACATATATATATATATATATATATATATCATATATAATTATATATATATATATTATATATCCTGTTAATACATATATATATTATATACTATATATATATATATATATATACTATATATATATATATATATAATTATATATATATATGATAATTATCACATCGAACCGTGATCCATTTATATATCAATTCAACGCTACAAATGTCCTTTAATATCTAAATTCACTTACCTCCCAAATGATATATTTTCATATATATATATATTATATATATATATATATATATATATATATATATATTATATATATATATATATATATATATATATAAAGGCATAAGCTACGAAGGAAAAATAAACAAAATAAACAACAGAGTTTCCGCAAGATCTTTCGACGTTCAACGTCCTTTACTTAGCAGATAAACTGACTTACATGAGGAATTGACATTACAGGAAAGCTCGTATAACTGACAAATAGGGATTATAAAGAGATTAGTACCTAGAATCCGGAACACCTGGAGAAAAGAGTAACCCTTCCAAACAAGCATAAACATGGGTACAATTTAAATTTTAAATTGTACCCATGTTTATGCTTGTTTGGAAAGGTTACACTTTCTCCAGGTGTGCCGGATTCTAAGTACTAATCTCTTTATAATCCCTATTTGTTACTTATACGAGCTTTCCTGTACTGTCAATTCCTCATGTAAGTCAGTTTATCTGCTAAGTAAAGGACGTTGAACGTCGAAAGATCTTGCGGAAACTCCGTTGTTTATTTTTCCTTCGTGGCTTATACCTTTATTTATGGATTTATCACGTTCCAAACGTTCGTGATTCAGTTATCATCATATGCATACATACATACACACATATATATATATATATATATATATATATATATATATATATATGTGTGTGTGTGTGTGTGTGTGGTGTGTGTGTGTGTGTGTGGTGTGTGTGTGTGTGTGTGTGTAGCGTGTGCACGCGGGTGTGTGTGCCACCCATGGAAAATAGTCTGGCTTATATTTAGAGCCAATTGGGATCGCATTATTGAAGCTGGTCAGGCACTTCTTATTTCCAATGTCATATCAGTCCATAATCCCAAGAAGTAGGTAAATGAAATGCTGATAGCTAATTTAATATATGTCCCTAGAAAGGCAGTCAAATTCAGCTCCAATGACCAGGCATTGTTTAACGATACATGCAGAAGAGCTTACCATGACAAACAATCCAAATTCAACACATGCAGACGAATTTGTTCAAATTTGAATGACTCTATTTTTGTTGAGTCTCGTCGTGCTGCAAATGAAAGTTCTTACAGCCGAGAGAAAGTAAAATAATTCCTTTAAGATGAAACTTGAAGCCATTAGTCAGCATCACCTGTGGTGGACCAAGTTGGCATCATCTATCTTTGGGTTAAGCGAGTCGTCCATTCCACTACTACTAAACAGATGATGGTAGATTGGTTACTGGCCCTAGGGAGAAGGCTGAACTGCTCCATCGAGCTTTTGAAGCTAAGCAATCAGCTGAGGATGTCCCTCTCCCTGATACTTGTCATCATGAACCTATTTCCAGAAAATTTACATTCCGGTCTGGGGCTGCTTCGAAAATTATTTATAATCTTGATACCTGGAGTGGAGAAGATCCTGATGATTTCTTCCCTTAATTTTTTTTTAAATTACTAGAGTGTTTTCTCCTAAGATCAGTAGATTCTATAGATTTTTATGTCGACGTAGTATCATTGCAGATGAGTGCTAGCTTAGTAATACAATGCCAGTTCCAAAGAATGGCATTTCTGCAGACTGCAGTAACCACGGGGCAATTCATATTCTTGTGTGCATTCAAAAGTCACAGAAAAACTTATTTTTAAGCCACTTCATAAGTATGTGGAATCTGAAGGATTATTAGCTGATAGTCAATATGCAAATAGGAAGCAGTTTTTAGGTACCTGCGATGCTTTTTGAGACTTGACAGGCCATTTGCAAGAGAACCTCGATAAGGGGTTTGAGTGTAGTGTCATTCAAATTTATTTTAGCGCTACTTTCGATTTAGTAAATCACTGAGCACTTATTCATAAAATTTCAGAATTTTGGAGTAGGTAGATATATTTTCGGATTACTTCGTGATTTCCTTACAGGTAGACAGTAGCGAGTTGCTTTTGATGGGATCTTTAGCGAACCAAGACCTATTGTGCCTAGAGTGCCACAAGATAGAGTCCTTGGTCCGCTGTTATTTTTACTGTATACAAGTAAGATAGCTGTTCGCCTCGAAAACAAGATTGTTCAGTATGCCGATGATGCAACACTTGTGGGGTAGAAAAGTCTCCACTCATGAGAAATGAAGCAGCCCTCAGCCTCAATCGGGAAATGGACCAGATTAGTGAATGGTGTAGTTTGTGAGGTATGAGGCTGAACTCCAGTAAAATAAAAACTATAACTTAGCAGGTCTCGTACATAATTTCCACCCTATCGTCCCTTTAGTTGAATGGAACTCTGCTGAATTAGTCTGAAGCTTTCACTATTCTAGGTGTAACTTTTGTCTAACATCTTAATTTTCAGAAACACCTAGTAAGGTTTCAGCAACTGCCCCACGAAAGTTAGGTTTTGTTCGTAAGGGCTCATAAAAGTGATAAAATCAATGCGAAGGTTTTTAGGTAATTTGTGCTTCCTTTACTATCATACGGCTCTCTGGTGCGGGAGTATCCTTCTGCCAGAGATTATCTCTTTTAGATGGTATGGTTCGTGGTGGTAGGTCTCTTTTTCCTAATATTAGCAGTTATGACTTGGACCACTGACGAATAGCCTCTTGTTAGTCACCTTTTCATAAGTTGTGTTATAACAGAGACTTTTCACATTCGCCGTTGATACCTCATTCCCTTTTTCTTGCCGAGAGCAACCAGATTCTCAGAAGAGCAGCAACCATATTCAGTAAATGTGCCTCGCTGTCGAATTTCTCGGTTCCAGAGGTCATTTATTCCTCAAACCGCTGGATTGTGGAACAGCCTCCCAGAGGATGTCGCGCAATTGGAACTTCTTCGAATTTCTCCTTGTATTTTAATAGTTTACGTCAATTCTTATTTATAAATTTACTAATATGTTAACTTATCTGTTTTTCTAATAACTTATCTCCTCTTCTCGTATTTCCCATAACCTTATGGTACTTCTTTCCACTAAATTCCATATTCTTTGAAAGCTTGAATTTCAAGTCAATGGCCCCTCTGCGCTTGTTGCTTATGGATAGGGTTCACCTTCTGAGTCAGTTATCCATTTGCAAAGTCAACCTAATTGAGCCAAGTCATTGATCTGATCAGTCAATTGAAATTGTGTGTTTGTGTGTGTGTGTGTATTCGCGTGCCAGCCGGCGATCTCGTTTTGTCCAAGGGTTAAGATTTCAATTGACTGACTAGATCAATGATTTTGCCTAACTATACTCGGTTTTTTTCCATCTGTCCATCCGCCTGTGGTATTTGCGTATGGTAACACTGCGTCCCGGGCTTTAGATAGTTACATTCAGCTTACATTCAACAATAATAACAATATCCTATTTCGAATATTAACGGTGTAATTCGCATACAGTAAATTATTAAAACACTTTTCAGTTGCAAATGTACACCCAGATATCCTTTTATTTACCTAAAACTTACACATATATAGCGTAACTATTTAAAGCCCGGGACGCAGTGTTACCATAAAAAAACACCACAGGCGGATGGACAGATGGAAAAAAACAGGGTATAGGATGCCTTTGCAACAGGTTAACTGACTCAGTGACTACGCAAGACCAACGAAAAGGGGTGACAGCGAACAGAAAGTAGTTAATTTGAACAATGTGAAAAATGTACTAAATGCCAAAATTTACATCAAAAGAAAACACTATACATCCACTAAAATTTAATATAATTTCACTAAAATGCAAGGGATATTGCACTTTTTTTAAAAACCTGTGACACTTAAGGCTACGTTAAACAGGGTTACAAACACTAACTAGTGCCACACCAGGTACGATGTGATAACTAAAATAGCTGGAACCAATTCTAATGTCAGAGTAAAAACAGGATTCCCATCAACGGGTCTGACACAGTATCACTTAAATAATAGCGCCTGTGATCACTTATGGAATGTTTAGTTTGCAATTGTTTCTGTTTAACACCCCTGAATGACACACAGGTAGACACAAGAGCCCTGCTGGTACCTCTGCAAGATATTCAGAGTTGTAGTGACTGAGACTAGGGATATTGCAAAGAATTTACTTTACCTTTGAGGTGCGAGCGCAAAGCAAAACTTCATTAGATTCTGCACTAGGTTTCAAGAAAAAGATTACTCGACAGCGTGACGCCAAGGACACAACTAGAATCACTTATTAAAATATGACTATATCACTGTATTGGGTCACGTTTTCACTCGAATGGGAATTTGAGGAAGAAAATTCAAAGGGGGTTTGAGGATATAGGAATGGGAATGTAAAGGTTGGTTAGAAATTGGAGCTGGAATTACAGATATTGGGTTAAATCGAAAACACGATTCTCTCGGCACCTTACATGATATGTCAGTGGACTTGGCGTTCATTGTAGTGTGAGCCAGCGGGACTGACGGCCAAGGAAGCTGTTATCTTCTTCGCTGGTAATGAAGGGCGTATGTAGGGTGCTACTGGATTGGCTGGCTGATCGCACAAGACCGCTGATACGAGGTGTTGGCTGTGGTGGTGAATTTAGGATTCGTCTTGAGTATGAGACCGTTAGGGAAGGGCTCGTATGCTTCCAGAGTAAGCCAAGGCATTGGGCCGACTGAGTCTCTCTCAAAAGTCTCTCTCAACTTAATTAAAATTGAATTAAATAATAGACTTAAGGGACGGACATTACTGAGGATTGTCTGAAGGACTCATTAACGGCGATGCAAGTGTTCACAAAGGGAATGCCGCTGTTTTCAATGCCGAGATTCCTCTGGAAATTCGCTTGCTGTGTCTAGATGTAATGCTATTGTATTCATAGTGTCTTGAAGGGAAATTTTAAGGCTACGAAGAGGTCGTTTAGGGAAACGAAGCTAACCTGGGTTTATTTTGGCACCTCGCTGATTTATGATGACATTAAAGGGTCGAGGTGCAGCATCTAGTCAATGTCTATGGTTATTTGACAGGGAGACGAATTTACCTCATTTTCCCTGGCACTCTTTGTGCCAATCTCATCTTAAGGTAATAATAGCTCCAGGCGAAAAACCTAAATTTTCTGTACTGAAGAACAACCCACTGTTTTATGATTTCTTTTAGTACTCTACACGTTCTTTTGATTGGAGAAAATTTAATGAAGTAAAAATATGCAAGCGTCATGAAGTGACGCATGCAACAATACACCCACACACACACACCACACTATATACACACAAACACAAACACAAAACATATATATATATATATATATATATATATATATATATATATATATATATATATATATATATATATATATATATATACATATACATACATATAAATATATAAATAAATAGATAATAAATAAACAAATAAATGAATAAATAAATATATGTATATATATATATATATATATATATATATATATATATATATATATATATATATATATATATATATATATATATATATATATATATCAATGAGCTGCAGAAAAAGTTGAAACAAGAGTTGACAGAATAAAGTAAAAAAAAAAAAAAAAAAGAAATCATGTATTACAAGGGTCACCTAAATACGTAAACAAAAACACTATTGTTCAACTAATGAAAAAATGTTTGAGCTGCTGTCTACACCCGTATTTTCTTTATAGTTATACATGATTCGACAATGTTGTATTGCATAATGTCTTTTCAGAACAAGGCTCTTTTCATTGTTTCTAGTATGTTTGTTCATATAAGATCCATGGCAATCAATCATTGTAAATAAAAAAGTATGTGGGACGAAGTGGCAAGGATCTCGAAAAACAATTGAAACTATATAGATATAGTTTACGAATAAGGAATACAGCTAGTAATTTATTTCGATACATGAATGAAGCTAACCACGCCCTTAACTAGAAACAATGAAAAGAGCCTTGTTCTGAAAACACATTATGCAATACAACATTGTCGAATCATGTATACTATAAAGAAAATCGTGTAGACAGCAGCTCAAAACATTTTTCCATTAGTTGAACAATATATATATATATATATATATATATATATATGATATATATATATCTATATAGTTTCAATTGTTTTTCGAGATCCTTGCCACTCCGTCCCAACATACTTTTTTATTACAATGATTGATTGCCAATGGTATTCTTATATGAACAAACATACGTACATACACACACACACACACACACACACACCACACACACACATATATATATATATATATATATATATATATATATATATATATACTATATATATATATATATATATATATATATATATATACCATCCGCACATCCAAAGCCACGCGTCATTGAACACTGACACGTGAGTTTCTGTCTTCACGCGTATCCAGAAAAAAATGTTTCACACAAAAATTGCCTTTGAAGGTTGTGTTGCTTCCATCATTTTCGTGTATTCATTATGCTTTCTACTTCTTTTTTCTGTATTCATCTTATTTTGTTTATGAAACTTTTGATAACGAGAATAATAGAATCAACAGAAAATATTACACATTTCTGAAAAATAGAAACTAGATATTGAAAGTAGGAAACATAAAGAATTTTTTTTTTTTTGTCATGAATAGATTAAGAATGCTTTGAGAACATATAAGAATTGTTATATTAAACTATTATTACATTCAAGGTCAACATCAATAAAAAAAAGTTTTTTTTCAGTAAGAAAATAATCAATAACTGATTCAATATTCATTAAATGCATCGTAGTATTAAATATGGCATATGGACTATTTTATCAAAAACCTTGCAAGGCAGATGGAAGTAAAATATAAAAGTATAGCTTGCTAAAAGAGATGGGGAAAGAAAATATCCAAAGACTTACAAAATATCAGGGAACAAATATTTTAAATATCTTACTTTAACGGAAAACTAGGTAGTTCTATATGTACAAAATGATTAACTGAAAGGCTTAGAATATTTTTTGCAGATAGAATATAATCACACATCTTACTATAAAGCTCTCTAAGCTACTGGAAAATTATTCAAAAGCTTTTACCATAAGGATGATGAGAAATGAGGAAATGTACAATAAAAAGTGTCACTATAGGAGTTTCAAAATACTGTTTAAATGATCGAAATAAGAGAATAACTCACTGAAATACTGATAAAATAAGCCATTGCTAAGTAATTTAATCAACCCTATTGCAAAACAAAAGCTAAAAATATATATATTTTCTGCACAGGGTATAATGCTATATGAGTCTCCGTCCATGAAACTTTCAGCCTCGGCCCGACGGTGGCCCGGCCTATAAGATTACCAGAGGCACGATCATAGGGCTAAATTTAACATTGAATAGATGAAAGAAACTACAAGGGCTAGAGGGCTGCAATTTGGTATGTTAGATGGTTGGAGGGTGGATGATCAACATACCAATTTGCAGCCCTCTAGCCTCAATAATTTTTAACAACTGAGGGCGGACAGAAAAAGCGCAGACGAACAGACAAAGCCATCTCAATAGTTTTCTTTTACAGAAAACTAATAAAAATGGGGTAAAAACAATTCACTTACATGGAAATTTCTTTTAAGAGTCATATCAGTCCTTTTTTTTCTTACACAAAATGTCTTGTTACAATATTCTTTACATGAAATAAATAAAATCTAAAACACCATTACAACTAATTTACATAATGCACATTCGAAGACTACCAATATAAAAATAAAACAGGAAATATTATAAAAAAAAAAACTCAAGGTCATTTGGCAAACTTGAATTATAATCAGTTAATCCAAAGACAATTGTCCCCTAATACCTAACCCAAAATGAAACAATACAAATATTCACGAAAACCACTTGAATGGTGACGTCTGACAAACGACGGAAAGTGATTCCCTAATGCACTGATAACACTCACCTTTCATTATTTTTCGTTACGTAACTCTCTGATAATTGGTGCCGAGGTCTTTGGTAACAAAACCGGATTGAAAGTTAGAGGAGTGTAGCGCCACAGGAGCTGTGTGGGATGTTACATACATGACAAAATTATTATTCTAAAATACCCAACATACACACCAACCCCAAACAAACCCACACACAACAACCACACCCACCAACAACACACACATATATATATATATATATATATATATATATATATTATCTAATATATAATATCTATATGATATATACGTACATATAGATACATACATACATACATACATTCATACCTACATACATACATAAAGGTAAAATCTAAAACTAAGTACAGTGATAACTGGCGCAGTCGACGATCAAGAATAAAACCGCAGGTAAATAAGAACTGACTGAAACAGCTGTTGGTAGTACCTAGTAATCTGATGTTATGTAATGACGAAAAGGACTGGAAGATATTCACATATCGAATCTTTAGGATTTTTGTACCACAAAGTGCTACCGTGATTGCAACTTTAACCTTGAAATGAAAGAGTAAAAGGAAGTTCTAAATGTAGAAGGAATAGCGAATTGCCTTAATAAAAATAAAAGGAATAAAGTTCCACTACTGTTTACGAGGGCACATACGCTTATATATGTCAATTAGAATTTGTGTCAATAGACTCCAAAGTAATCTTACGATTCGTTCTTTACCATTTAACGGCTAAAATAAAACAAATTCTAATTCTCGTAAGAACAGAACCAATCCTTAATTTGAGCTTTATTTTTATTAATATATATAAGTTCCTACCATCCAAAGTAGCAGAGGAAACGAATATTAATTGTGCTTTAAAAAGGTCTGTCATTTACTGAGAAAAATCTCTCACGCTCTTCAAAGTAAAGAAAAAGCGATGACCACAACGTTTGTATCGGATATATTTTGATTTTACTTTACAAGTAATCTAACTGAGAGTAAGGGTGGGAGCAGCTTAACTGAAGTCAAGTGAAAACTCTAGAGTCGTTAATCCTCTAATTAAACAGTAAAATCTTTTTTTTCAAGATTTGTCTGTTATTTCTAGGAAATGTAACCTAATCAAAAGAAGATCTATGTATGCTTTCCATTCTAAGGAATATAATCCATTCTAGAGATTATATATGGTAGATTTCCTAGATAGTGACCCAAAGGATTTTAACCAGGTATGTAGCCACCTTTGCAAAGGCGTGTTTGGTACAACCCCGTCGTGGATGACCGTGAGACCATAAACAAAAGACTGAGAATATCACAAAGATAATGACCCAAAGAAATATCAGTCCTGGACAATGACCCCCGAACCTAGGAAAGATTCCACATAGTTAGAAAATGTAGGCATGGTCTTGTTTATGGAGAGCACAGCTAATAAAGAATAGTATTTTTCCATACTAGAGACTTTAACCAGCCAGAAAAGGCTTGTATTCTCCTTAACATAGAGAGTAAGACCTTTCGAAAGAATGTTGTATGCGCTTTATTCTGGAGCGTATAACCCGTTAAATAGAATGGGACAGAATTTAGGCCAAAAGCCAAAAACTAAGACTTATGAGGCCATTCAGCACTGGAAAAGAAATTGAGATTAGTTAGGTCTGAAGGATGTAACAGGAGGAAAACTTGGTTGTTGAGGAGAGGGTATATTGCAAGATGGAATAAAGGTATGCATGGAGATACAGTAAAAGGAATGGAAGGGGTTGCAGCTAGGGGCCGAAGGAACGCTGCAAAGAACCTTTAGTAATACCTACAGTGCATCCCGTGAGGTGCACTGACAGTGTTAACCTCCTCCCTACTAGGGGATATAACCCATTACAAGAGGACTGTATACTCCTCATTACGGAGATGGTAACCCATTAAAAGATTATTGTGCATTCCTCGTTCAAGAGCTCATAATACATCAAAGTTATATTGTATTATTTACATTCTAAAGAGTATAACCGATTAAAACGAGACGCCCTAATGCTCCTTGATCTAGCGAGTATAACCACCTCGCACTGGTTGAAATGTGGTTGCTTATTCTTGCGACTACAATCAAGTAGAAAAAACTTCATGATACTCTTTATTATTAAGAGTACAACCATAAAAAGAACGTTTTTAGCACATTTGGAAAAACATTACTAATGTGAAAAAGGTTTTTTACTGTTGGTTGTGATCTTAACTATAATGTATCTACATTATAGACGTGTTGATTAGATATCTATTATGTAAGGAACGAATGATAGAGACACAATTATTATTATTATTATTATTATTATTATTATTATTATTATTATTATTATTATTATTATTATTAAAATAATACTGCAATTTATCCTTCTTGATCTAGCAAGTGCACGCAACTTGGAGAGGTTGAAATTTGATTGCTTATTCTTGAGACTTAAATCAAGTAGAAAAAACTTCATGATACTCTTTATTATTAAGAGTACAACCATATAAAGAACGTTTTTAGCACATTTGGAAAAGCATTATTAATGTGAAAAAGGGTTTTTACTGTTGGTTGTGATCTTAACTATAATGTATCTACATTATAGACGTGTTGATTAGATATCTATTATGTGAGGAACGAATGTTACAGACAATTATTATTATTATTATTTTTTTTTTTTTTGCTCTATCACAGTCCTCCAATTCGACTGGGAGGTATTTATAGTGTGGGGTTCCGGGTTGCATCCTGCCTCCTTAGGAGTCCATCACTTTTCTTACTATATGCGCCGTTTCTAGGATCACACTTTTCTGCATGAGGCCCGGAGCTACTTCAGCCTCTAGTTTTTCTAGATTCCTTTTCCGGGATCTTGGGATCGTGCCTAGTGCTCCTATGATTATGGGTACGATTTCCACTGGCATATCCCATATCCTTCTTATTTCTATTTTCAGATCTTGATACTTATCCATTTTTTCCCTCTCTTTCTCTTCAACTCTGGTGTCCCATGGTATTGCGACATCAATGAGTGATACTTTCTTCTTGACTTTGTCAATCAACGTCATGTCTGGTCTGTTTGCACGCGATCACCCTATCCGTCCTGATACCATAGTCCCAGAGGATCTTTGCCTGATCGTTTTCTATCACTCCCTCAGGTTGGTGCTCGTACCACTTATTACTGCAAGGTAGCTGATGTTTCTTGCACAGGCTCCAGTGGAGGGCTTTTGCCACTGAATCATGCCTCTTTTTGTACTGGTTCTGTGCAAGTGCTGGGCATTCGCTTGCTATGTGGTTTATGGTTTCATTTTTCGTATTGCACTTCCTACATATGGGAGAGATGTTATTTCCGTCTATCGTTCTTTGAACATATCTGGTTCTTAGGGCCTGATCTTGTGCCGCTGTTATCATTCCTTCAGTTTCCTTCTTTAGCTCTCCCCTCTGTAGCCATTGCCATGTGTCATCGCTGGCTAGTTCTTTAGTCTGTCTCATGTATTGTCCGTGCATTGGTTTGTTGTGCCAGTCCTCTGTTCTGTCTGTCATTCTCCTGTCTCTGTATATTTGTGGGTCTTCGTCTACTTTTATTAGTCCTTGTTCCCATGCACTCTTTAGCCACTCGTCTTCACTGGTTTTCAGATATTGCCCCATCGCTCTATTCTCGGTGTTGACGCAGTCCTCTATACTTAGTAGTCCTCTCCCTCCTTCCTTTCGTGTTATGTATAGTCTGTCCGTATTTGCTCTTGGGTGTAGTGCTTTGTGTATTGTCATATGTTTCCTGGCTTTTCTGATCTATGCTGCGGAGTTCTGCCTTCGTCCATTCCACTATTCCTGCGCTGTATCTGATTACTGGCACTGCCCATGTGTTTATGGCTTTTATCATATTTCCGGCGATTGAGTTTTGACTTGAGTATCGCCTTGAGTCTCTGCATATATTCTTTCCTGATCGTGTCCTTCATCTCTTGGTGTTTTATATCCCCTCCTTCCATTATTCCCAGGTATTTGTATCCTGTCTCATCTATGTGTTTGATGTTGCTCCCATCTGGTAGCTTTATCCCTTCAGTTCTCGTTACTTTGCCTTTTTGTATGTTGACTAAGGCGCATTTTTCTATTCCAAACTCCATCCTGATGTCCCCAGATACAATCCTTACAGTCTGGATTAAGGTATCTGTTTCCTTGATGCTCTTACCATACAGCTTGATGTCGTCCATGAACATCAGATGGTTGATTCTGTTGCCTCTTTTCTTGAGTTGGTACCCGGCATCCATCTTCTGTAGTACTTTTGTCATGGGAATCATGGCTACTACGAAGAGTAGTGGGGACAGTGAGTCGCCCTGGAAGATCCCTCTCCTGATATTAACCTCTGCTAGTCTTATTCCAGAGCTTGTAAGTATTGTATTCCAGTTGCGCATTGTATTTTTTGAGGAAGCTGATGGTGTTTTCCTCTGCCCCATATATTTTCAGGCATTCTATTAGCCATGTGTGTGGTATCATGTCGAAGGCTTTCTTATAGTCTATCCATGCCATGCTTAGGTTGGTTTTCCTTCTCCTACTGTTCTTCATTACCATTTTGTCTATCAGGAGCTGGTCTTTTGTGCCCCTACACTTCCTTCTGCAGCCTTTCTGTTGGTGGGGGATGGTGTTTGTCTCCTCTAGGTAATTGTATAGCCTTTCACTGATGACACCTGTTAGTAACTTCCACATTATTGGTAGGCAGGTCATAGGCCTGTAGTTACTGGCTATATTTCCCTTACTCTTGTCTTTTTGTACTAAGGATGTTCTTCCTGTGGTCATCCATTTGGGTGCATGGTGATTTGAGATACAATGCTGGAGTTGTTCTGCTATTCGTGGGTGTAGAGCCTTGAAGTTTTTGAGCCAGTATCCATGGACTTCATCGGGACCTGGGGCTTTCCAGTTTGGCATTTTCTTTAGTTGGTGTCTGACTGTGCCTGTCGTGATCTCTGTGAATCTTTGTTTTATTCTCCTTGTTTCTTCTTCCTTGACTTCCTGGAGCCATGTTGCATGTTTGTTGTGTGATACTGGATTACTCCATATGTTTTCCCAGAGTCTCTTACTTGGTTCGGCTTCAGGAATTTCTGGGTGGTTGTCTTCCCCTCTTAGTTGGCTGTATAGTCTTTTCTGGTTGGTTCCGAATAGTTTGTTCTGTTGGTATCCCTTATTCCTGTTCATGTACCTTTGGATCTTATGTGCTTTGGCCTTAAGCCTCTGTTTTACATCTTCTATTGTGTTGTTTAGTCCCGTCTCTTGTACTTTGTATTTCTCGTTGAGTTCCTCCCTTGTTTTCTTGCTTCTTAGCCTTTTTTCTGCCATCTCTTTCAGTTTACTCAAGTCAGATCTCATCACCATGATTTGCTTTTCCAGGCGCCTTTTCCAAGGAGGTTGCTGTTTTGGTTTCTGTTGGGTTGGTTGTGCTAGTGGTGTTGGTGTTCGAATCCCCATCAGTTCTGCTACTAATCTTGCTCCTGCATATACCAAGTTATTTGTTTCTGTGATACTGGTGGTGTGTATTATGCCCATTATTTCATTGACCTCGCTTAATTTCTTGGTGTTGTAGGCTGTTGATTTCTGTCGTTGTGGTGATCAGTTGTTGGATGACGACCTCCAAGTACCTGACCGTCTTCCCCTTCAATTGGGTTGAATACCTGGTTGCCGGACGAAGCTCCTCTGTTGCCAGAGGTTCCATTAACGTCGTTGTCGTTTATTCCTTCATTTCTTTCCATCATTGCTGAGTTTTGCTATTTAACCCATAGCTGGACCCTACCCCATCAGGGATAGGTACAGCTGAGTAGACTGAGGAAATTATGGTAAAGATTCTTTCCCAAGGAATCAACGATGAGGAGAGCGGTCACCCATCCAACGACTGACCAGCCCCAATGTTGCTTAACTTGACTTAAGTCCATTGACGACCTAACCCACTCATCCACGGCGCCACATTATTATTATTATTATTATTATTATTATTATTATTATTATTATTATTATTATTATTATTATTATTATTATTATTATTAAAATAATACTGCAATTTATCCTTCTTGATCCAGCAAGTGTGTGCAACTTGGAGAGGTTGAAATTTGATTGGTTATTCTTGAGACTTTAATCAAGTAGAAAAAACTTCATGATACTCTTTATTATTAAGAGTACAACCATGTAAAGAACGTTTCTAGCACATTTGGAAAAGCATTACTATGTGAAAGAAGTTTTTTTTACTATTGGTTGTGATCTAAAGTATAATGTATCTACATTTGAAGGCGTGTTGATTAGATATCTATTATGTAAGGAACGAATGTTAGAGACACAAGTTATTATTATTATTATTATTATTATTATTATTATTATTATTATTATTATTATTATTATTATTATTATTATTATTATTATTATTAGTTATTATTATTATTATTATTATTATTATTATTATTAAGAATAGAGAAGATTCTCTACAAGATGAATAGTGCTGAAGCAGCAATCATTTTCAACAAAACATATTATTATTATTATTATTATTATTATTATTATTATTATTATTATTATTATTATTATTATTATTGTTGTTGTTGTTGTTAAAATAATACTGCAATTTATCGCTGGATGAGTGCATGGTACTGTCGGCTGAGTTTTGAATATGACTGGAATTACTCTATTCGATCTCTGGTATATTTTCAGAAATGGGAGTCCAACTTTACCTGAAGCAACCTAACCTGACCTAGGGAGTAATATTCTACCTGAGACACATTCACCGTCAATTTAGGCACTGGCTTTTTCGCTGTCTTGTTTTCTCGAAAGAAAGGGGGACTTTTTTTTAATGGTTAAGATACTTTCCTGTCACTCAAAGATATTACTTGTTTCTAGTTAAGAGACCTAACTTTTAGTAAGATTTTCCTTAGGAATCTGGTTTTAACAAATCGCGTAATTTTGTTGACAAATAGACTGGCAAACCAACATAGAATCCAAAAATAACGATGAAAAAAAAATCAACCCAATAATCCCCGTTGGCCTTAATGAACATGATAGCGCCCGACAGAACAATTTGTTCTCAATTGTTTAGTGTAAAAGATTATTTGTAAAATGAATAATCACTTGACCTATGTGTTACGATACTAGTTTTCAATTAACAATCTACTTTGTTTGAGAATTAGTTCTCTAACGAATGCCGGAGCTATCAGTCTCCTGTCTATTAATTACAGACGAATGGAGACAGCTGTGGTAATCTAATTACTTCCGTAATTGAAATTTTCGTGACATTAATGATGATCACGCGCACAATGTGTTCTTTCTTTAAACAGGTAAGCTCATTCATTATCATTATAAAAAATAAAATAAGTTAAATTAGGAGAAAGCATCCCATTAATTATGATAATTATTTTTAAAGTTTACTTTATCATCTGATAAGCAGATGATGGAATGGATTGGAATATAGAGTTTAGGCCAAAGGCCAAGCGCTGGGACCTCTGAGGTCATTCAGTGCTGGAAAGGAAATTAAGAGCAGGTAGGTTGGAAAGGTGTAACAGGAGGAAAACCTCGCTGTTGCACTACGAAATAGTTGTTAGGAGAGGGTCGAAAGGAAGATGAAAGAAAGGGAATGTGAACGGGGGTTCAGTAAAAGGAATGAAAGGGGTTGCAGCTAGGGGCCGAAGGCACGCTGCAAAGGATCAAGCGATGCCTACTGGGCACCGCATGAGGTGGAATAAACAGATGATGGAGCACTGAATTTTAAGAGTAGGTCACTGGTCAAGTTACTTGGTCCCTGAGTTTGCATTCACCACGTAACGTAACCTACTATGAGATTCAGGGCCTCTGTAACACGGTTTTTTCGCAATACCTTTTTATCTATGCATTTCATAAATATAACGCTTATTCAGAATACACATTATATCTACACATAAATTTTGACTGTATTCTGCATTACGTAGGTTGAATGAATTTGGTACTTACAATGTAAAAGTGACTTTTTTTGAAGACGGGTCAACTTACTCAGAGAAAAGGTTTCGAACGCACTCGTTACGTAACTTATGACAGCATTTCTTCCCTCTTTCTCGATGGATGATTGGCTATACGTAACAAAGGCTATACCTCTGGCAACAATGACAAACAAATTTAAATACAAGCAAAGCAGCACACCTTTATGAACTCTGAACCTCTCCACTGATAATTGTCATAATGAACAAACCAACAAAATATGTTAATAAATACAAAAACACTTCAATTATTAGTCTAACTCCCAAAATAAGTTTCCTAAGAAATTGCAGTCTGCTTTATAGGTCACAATCAGATTGACAAGATGTAGGGAATAGATGGTAATTTTCAAAAACATATCAGACAAGCTTGATTTGATAACTGCTATATCCAATGTCATGCAATTTTTATTTATCGGCTATCTACCCATTTACTGGAAAAAAAATAGCCGGTACCGTATTTTGGCTTTAAACCTTCACCAATAATTATCGTCAGAATGATAACTTCATGAGGCTCCACCCACTTTGGCCTCGTTATAATTCAGGATATCACTGAAAGCTATCATGGGCATTGTTGGATTAGAAAATTTAACTTTTGGCTATAAAAACTCATTTCTCGAGTAGTTGTAAGAAGTGCTAAATGATCCTCAAGGATCCCAGCAGTTGGCCTAAAAGCTTAATTCATGTATATTACTGCTATACTGTTGTGACACTACTGCTACAGTACTATTACTACGCTAGCACAGATACCCCACCCACATCTATGTATCGTTCCGCCATTCATAAAGTCTTTGGGTTTCAGAGCCGATGGAACAAGGTGAATGGGTTTCTGTCTAGTGGATGGGCGGGGCAACATTTCGTTAAAAGGTGTTTACTTTGCTTTACATAATGAATGTTTTTCGACTCTTGGCTCGTAATCGTTGGCCATGGCGTCGGCTAGATAATTTTTACTCTATAAAAATTAAAACTATCGGGTTTAGGTTATGCTGACAAAATTTGTGTGTGGTTGTAAAATATACATATGTCAACTTTCAGCTACATCCGATGCTTTGACAAGGAGGAAAGTCCAAAAAACCGTGTTACAGAGACCCTGAATCTCATAGTAAAATGACATTTAGGAAGCAGTTAGGGAATAATGTCTATATATGAGAGCTCACCTACACACGTGCCTGAGAGAGAGAGAGAGAGAGAGAGAGAGAGAGAGAGAAGAGAGAGAGAAACTCCTATCCTCTAGGTAACTGAATATCTCGGTACAAAATTATGGCACTTACCGGACATACGAGAAAACAGTACTGGATGTCGAATGCCTAATCTTGTTAGTATAATATTCTATTTGTGATGTTGTGGTAGATGTGGCTCAAGTTATGATTTTGGTGGTACTAATTACTGCTTACCAGTCATAGATGATTATTTTGTGTTTAGTGTATGTATATGATATATATATATATAGATATATACATATATATATATATATATATATATATGTATACATATATATATATATATATATATATATATTATATATATATATAGTTATATGATACATATATATATATATATATATATATATATATATAATATATATATGTATATATATATATGTATACATATACTATATATATATATATATATAATATATATATATATATATATACATATATACATATACACTCCAAAAATAAATAGTGAAAAATATTATTTTCAAAAAGCCTTCGACCTTAAGACAGCAGAACTTAAGTCCTGATAACTGCCATTAAAAGGGAGAAAGGTCATCGAAATTGCAGACGAAAATAAATACAGGGATAATGGGGACTAACAAGAAGCACAAATAATCATAGAAATAATGAAAATAACAGTAGATGTACCAAAAAAAATACTAATACAATAATGGTATATACGATGCAGACACCAGGGAAGTATAGGACAGAAGAGTAAAAAGTAATCAAGAAGATATATAATGAAAATATCTACGAATGAACGAGAATTTTGGTGAACATCTAGAAAAATCGAGAATAATCCTTGTTAGTCCTCACCACAGACAAACTGTCGCGAGCAGAAACAGCAGTCTCGACTTTAACATCTGTCAGCTGATGTGCGTCACGATTTCGTGATCCTCATCTGGAGCGAGAGATAAACGTCAGCTGTTTATTCCCATTACTATCTCTTACAATTCTTCTTCCTTCCGCTCACGTTATTCGAGAGCTTTATCATGCATCGCCCATCGAGGTGTTGATAAGAAATAAGGTGTAAAAGTTGTAATTATATTTCACAGGAAGAGAGTTTTAGGCTTAGGCTCTGAGACCCGTGACAGGCAGATGTTTCGCTGACAGAAACTGATATACATTTTTTTTTCTTATCCATCGATAAAAATCGTATTAGATGGACATTTCTCGAGCTAAAGAAATCTTAGCAGATTTACGAACTGACAGAAATTTTAGGAGACGGGGATTTTACGTGTCAATCGAAATCTTGTTAGACAGGCATGTTACCAACCGACAGACGTACCATTAGCGGGCTATTTTAATACACGACCGAAATGTTAGTAGACAGGCATTTCACGAGCCACAAGAAATCTTGCTAAGCGGGAATTCTACTTACCGACAGAAATGTAGAAATGTTATGACACAAATGTTAGGAGATGGGCACTCTACAAGCCAATAGAAATTCTATTAGACGGAAATTTTACAAGCTTAAAGAAATCTCATCAGGCACGAGCCAAATGAATCCTATTAGAAGGGCATTTAACGAGGCCAAGAAAAACGGGTTACCGGTTAGAGAAACGTTAGTAAAAGGACATTGTAAAAGTTAGAGAAACGTTATTAGAAGGGCATTTTACGGGTTAGAGAAACGTTATTAAAAGGGCATTTTACGAGCCTAAGAAAAACGTTATTAGAAGGGCATTTTACGGGTTAAAGAAACGTTATTAAATGGGCATTTTACGAGCCCAAGAAAAAAGTTTAGAAGAGCATTTCAAAAAACCAAGAAAAACGTTATCAGACGGGCATTTTACGAACCGAATAAAAAATTTAATAGAAGGGCATTTTACGAGCCCAAGAAAAACGTTATTAAAAGGGCATTTTACGAGCCCAAGAAAAACGTTATAAGACGGGTATTTTACGAGCTTAAGAGAAACGTTATTAGACGGGCATTTAACGAACCAAATATATGGTACTAGACGGGCATTTTACCCGTTAAGGGAAATTATTAAGCTTGAAGTAAATCACCTTCATCCGCTATAACTTATTCACGGAACACTGGAACTATAGATTCTGTACTCTGAGTAATTATATATGTGCATGGCAGTGCAACAGATAAAGCCTACAATTATTTGCCGCCTTAGTAGTTGTTAGTCTCAGCTGATTTACTGTTTCCATAAACTGTAATGATCTGTGTGAGTGAATATGGTTGCTTCTCTGACTATCACTGATCAGTATTTCTCATATGATGTCGTTTGGGAGATAGCAACTCCTTCTCTCTCTCTCTCTCTCTCTCTCTCTCTCTCTCTCTCTCTCTCTCTATATATATATATATATATATATATATATATATATATATATATATATATATATATATATATATATATATATATATATATATATATATATATATGTATATATACATATATATATATATATATATATATATATATATATATATATATATATATAGATAGATATATATGTAAAAAGGAGGAATGTACAGATTCATCATTTTTAACTTCCCTGGAGACAGAGTTCGGGCGACAGCTTAAGAATGCTGATGACCCTTTTTTTGGGTGGTGCGATGTTAAAGTTCCTTACCTAAGCATATCAGTGCTATGAGAGCTTGTCCAAGGTTCCTTTGAAAACTAGCCGCAACCAGTTACCTGGGGCGTTGACGTAGTGTGAATTCATTTGTCCATGTACGAGCTATATCCGTTCTTAATGACATGTATTAGCCAGAACAATGGAGACGGCTGCCTCAGGGAGAAAAGGCAGAATGCCGGGATAGCTCTGCGAAAGTTTATCTACTTAAGTGTGTAATATTCCAAGCTGCAATGGGAGGATCTAGTGGAGGGGACTAAGTGTCCTAGTGGAGGGGACTGAGTGTCCTAATGGAGGGAACTAAGTGTCCTGCGTGGAGGGAACTATAATATTTGGGAGAGGAGATAATTGGTGTTTGACTATTACTGATTAAAACTATTATTTACTGAGGGTTATCTAAGTTATCTGAACTTGAGTTATCATTCTATTAATTATCCTGTAAGAATCTGAATTATTCAATTAACGCTTTACTTTGAATAAACGTATATTTTTGTAGCTCCGACTCTGATTTGGTGACCTTAGATAATGGAGTGGAGGTTGAGAGAGAGAGAGAGAGAGAGAGAGAGAGAGAGAGAGGAAGGCTATTGCCAGAGTTGGGTATCGAGAGAGAGAGAGAAAGGAGAATGTGTTACCAGACAAGGTGTTACCAATAAGCCTTCCGCTCTTGGCCTAACGTTACCTATGTGAATAACGGGGGTGATGCTCCCGTTGATATATATATATATATCTAGAATATATATATATATATATATATATATATAATGTTACAGTCAAAGTGTAAAACTAGCCATTTCATGTAATGCCTGGAAATTTCAGTTGTTTGACGAAATTACCATTTCACTCGGTCATTTCGTGAAACGACTAAAATATTCAGTTATTACGTGAAATGACTGGAAAATTGATGTCCTCATTACACAACCTGGCTAAAAATTTTTAGTGAGGGAGGGAGGGAGTGTTTATTCACAGTCTTATTATTATCTCTATTCTTATTTATTGATTTTCTCTTTGTTGTTGTTGTGGTTATTTTGTTGTTGTTGACAAAGCTTTTTATTTTATATATTCTGATCATTTTTCTTTTTATTTATGTGCTTTTTAAAATCACATCTACAAGTATGTTAAAATAATCATATAACACATATAAACATTTCGTTGAATGTCTTAAAATGATTAAAAAATTAAAATAATTATGCACATTTTTGAGCATTTACTGAACGAATTTACTCATTTGTTGTACTTGTTAAGATAATCAAAATAATCATAAAACACTTTTGAACATTTCACTGAACTACGTTACTTATTTGTTTGTACAGTTAGCAATAAATTCAAGTAGTCAAAATTATAAAACACATTTGAACATTCTGTTGAACTGAATTACTTAGTCACTTGTTTGCACACGTTAGACTGTTATGACGTCGACTGTTACACTTGCGCTTAGCCTTGTAACAATTACACGATTTGTAGAACAATTTTTTTCGCCTTTACCACAGCCGCATTGTAAGAAACCCTGACCACAAGTGGCTGTAGATTTCAAAGCCTGCCGAAGGGAAACCTGTTCATCTTGTTTGACATCAGACTGAGTGAGAAGTTTCTGCGGACGAAGATCAAATTGGTTGCGTGAATACTTGGTCTTGATTATGCCACTCTTAACGGCTATGGTGTAAAGGTCATTTTCATCACGATCAACGATGACACCGAGGATATTACGTGCACCCACCCGTCCCCTATCCACCAAAGGAATATGAACTGCAACATTATCTCCTACTTCCCCTGTCTTCGAGTCTAATCTGCTGCGCTTTACCATGCGCTCAGCTTGCGAGAGCTGTGCTTCTCTTGCTCGCTTCCTTTCCTGTGTTATCTCACGCTCACGTCTTGTAAGTGGTGACGGACTGAGTGGTGCACAGTGTCGGCTGATGCTGTAGGGTCTCGTGTAGGGTGAGTAGTGTTGGTTGATGCTGTAGTGTCTGCTGTAGGCTAGGTGTGAGCTGACACTTCATCTTCTGTTGGTTCTGAAATAAGGGCAAGCAGGTCATCTTCTGTCTGAAGTCTCTCAATAACTTCTGAAGGGAGACATGATGATGTTAGACCCACATAGGATCACAACCAAACATAG
>NC_087211.1:58052476-58064976 GCF_015104395.2 Macrobrachium nipponense
TGTCTGTTCTAAAAAGAATGAGTTGGGCAACGTCATTATTTTCTTTTCTATTAACACTCGAGTCAGAATGCTTTAATAATCAAACGAAAGATAAGACTCTCCTCCAACACATTTCCGTCACCAAGATAAGGATAATGGCCTCTATACCTATAGCCAGGGCCCTCTACTATAGCGTCTATCATAAGGCAGTGTCATAAGGCGGTGTAATGTATAGGTACCCCTACTATTCATACCGTTTCTTTTATGCTACCAACTGAAAATAATTACCACAATCCGCTATTTTTAATGTACATCTGATTTTTACCTTTTATTCCATTGCATATGAAAGGTATGGACTCCTCTAAATGTATTATGGAATATGCAGGGGTGATAAGGTTTTCTTAGTTGGGGCCAATGTGACAAACATTCCCATACCTGTGTCCAGTCACACCTTTCAGAAGAATAAACAAGAATAAAATAAGTAAAAGATACCTAGAACGTTCTTCGGCACAGTTGAGTTTTCTTTATAGTATATGAAATTGTATGAAACTCTCAGCCACTTCCCATGAAACTCAGCCGCGGCCTATAAAACTTTCAGCCACGACCCGGTAGTAGCCTATCTTGTCGACCTTTTAGCCATGATCGTGCCAGAAGCACAATCATGACTGTTTTAAACTTGAGTAGAATAAAAAAAAAATTACTCAGGCTATAGGGCTACAATTTGGTATGCTTGATGATTGGAGGGTGGATGATCAACATACCAATTTGCAGCCCTCTAGCTTCAGTAGTTCTTAAGATCTGATGACGGTCGGAAAAAGTGTGGACGGACGCACAAATAGCCATCTCATTAGTTTTCTTTTACGCCGTAGGGACAATGGACAGATACTGAAAGAGACGAGGTCTTAGGACTATCTAAAACAATTCTATAGATACACTGATCTAACAGGTGTCCTCAAATCACCACAGTGTTAACATTATGATAGTTTTTCCTCCATTATACCTAATTAGGATTAGGGGTACTTATCAGCAATAACATCAGTGAGCTATTGTGTACATAAAGTGTCTTATAGCAACACACATCCATAGATACATCCGTTTGATAAATCTCTTTATAACACCTAAGAGCTACCTTTATACCACTTTTATATCCACCCTATGACATCGTTGGTTATGCTTACACATTAGTTATAATATTTGATGGAAGACGTCCTTATTACCTGTATTCATGTACATTGATTAAACTCTTACAATCGCATGTACAAATGGATACGCAAAGAATCTTACTTTTAAGTAAAAGAGAAAATGATTTTATGTCTCATAATATGGGTCCCAGACTCACGAGGCTTAATGATCTACAATATAAGAGCTCTGGAAATCTCTTACTACTTTTATCTTCCAAAACTTATTCCCTTCTATTCATCATGTGCCGCATATATATATATATATATATATATATATATATATATATATATATATATATATATAATATATATATATATATATATATATATATATATGTGTGTGTGTGTGTGTGTGTAATTGTATTAGCCAAAAAACCCATCTCACCTTCTTGTATTCTTTGCTCTTTTTGGATATGCTTGTAACTATAGCCTTCGGATCCAAGTGCAAGATATTTCAAGTATATGATGTCCGATAGCGGGAAACGAACTCGCATCCTATAATCACAACGAGGTCACGTTGCCGACCTAACCACAAGAGGGATAAAAGTTGATTGCTATTTGCACCTAGTTTATATACCTGTCGAATTCAAATATATCTATTAGAGCTAGAATAGACCCATCCTTACTTTCGTAGCCAAGTGGGCCATCATTTTATTGCTTTTTAGGCCAAAATACATGTTACGCCCCATCTGTGAAATTGTCCATTTCATGAAATGGGAAAACCACTAGCCCAGTTCTGAAAACAGTCAAAAGGCCTGCCCACTTTATGATATGGGCAATTTCATCCATGAATATAAAAGTCATATGCATAAGTAATTGTTGAGCCGGAAATAGTATTTTTGAAGTCTACTATTAACTGTAACACTAACAACTTTAAGAGGACATTTCCAATGCAACTGGATGAACAAATACAGAGTTGTGCTTTCTTGTGGTCTACTGAATATGAGCAGACAGTAATTGCCGTTCTGAAGAGAGAAAATTCAGGACAGATGCTTAAAAAAGAAGACTACCACATCATGAAAACTTTTCAGGTTATCTCCTTTGGTTTCAATGGAAAAGGTTAAAAAGAACAATGGAAAATATCTGGCGGAGCACCCACAGTTTCCCGGGGCCACCCTACCACCAACAGCTAGATGGCGGTAGGTCCGAACAACACAATCGGCGGAAGAACACCCAACCAAAATGACGGCGATACTAAAACAACAACAAACAATGTAGAGCCGAAAGGTTAATAGAAACGGTAAAGGGGGACCCCATTGGGAAACTGGGGTTTGGGGGTGGGGAGACGGATACAAGTGGTGAAGACCGCCGAAAACTTTATAGAACCGGGGTTTTTGGGTGGGGGGAAACTGATACGGTGAGTGTGGGAGCAAAATAACAAACAATTTAGCAGTAGGTTGACCTCCTACTCTGCATTTAACATGTTGACCCCGTACTCTACAATTGCGATGCGTGCTACGCTAGCTTACTACTTACCCAAATTTGGGACTTCTTACCTATATTAAATATGTTGACCACTACTCTACAAACGGGAAACGGACTCAGCTAGCCTACTACGTGCCTACATTTGGTACTACTTACATTTAACATGTTAGCCTACAAATGAACCCACCAAACCCAAATTAGGGCACGCAGTCTTGTTTACCCCAGTATGGTAAACAAGATTGTGAGATAACCAATATAACCAACCTAACATGACTTAAGGGGCGTAGCCTAACCTGACCAGGGGGCTTCGCCCCCCTGGACCCCCCCTCCCCCTATATGGTAACAAAGGCTGTGACCTAACCAATAGAGCTGACCTAACCTGACTTAGGGAGATGGCTTTGCCTAGCCTGGGGGCTGCGCTCCCCTGGACCCCCCAGTATGGTAACAAAGGTTGTGACCTAACCAATAGAACCAACCTAACCTGATTTAGGGAGAGTGGCCTTACCTAGCAAGGGGGCTTCGCCCCCTGGACCCCCCAGTATGGTGACAAAGGTTGTGACCTAACCAAACAAACCAACCTAACCGCACATAGGACATAGTATATTACATAAATAAGATATTGCACTTACCTTAGATTTGAAAATCTTCCATGTAAGAGTCGGCCAATTCTGGTAAGGCTGTTTGGCTGGGATA
Source organism: Macrobrachium nipponense (assembly GCF_015104395.2). Taxonomy (NCBI): domain Eukaryota; kingdom Metazoa; phylum Arthropoda; class Malacostraca; order Decapoda; family Palaemonidae; genus Macrobrachium; species Macrobrachium nipponense. The sequence goes on from NC_087211.1 coordinate 58,055,755, forward strand.
TCAAGCATCGACAATTCAGTCTGAACACTGAAGTCATGGGTTTGTTGAGGTTGTTGATTACTGCGGGACAAAGAACGGACGTTCCTTGGCATTGACTCTGCTTTCTTTAATGGATAGGTACGTTTAATGAGGTCGAGGAATGTTTTGAATGGGCAACCGCTGTTATTAAAGTAATGTATTTTAATACAATACATAGAAGAATACGAAGGGTACAGGTTTATTACTGTACCACTCCAGCAAAACGTTACGTTTTATATCCCGCCATGTTGATCTGATAGTGTTGGTGTGTATTTTTTTGTCGGTTGGATTGACGAAGTGTAAAGAGTGATTAATATTTAAGTGTTCTTTAAAATGCTTACTTAATGTTGTGTATGATTTCCAACAGTCTGAAATGATGATGGAATCGGAGTGAATGTTTTCAATAAGGATGGGATGCAGAGTTTCAGTCAATCGATCCTGAACGATTTGGAAAAACGTGTCCTTTGTTTCATGGTCGATTCCACCTAAAACCCAACAACCATCAACACGCCTGCCTTTGTTGAATTTACGTTTGCCAAACTTTGACTCGTCAATTTCAACAATGTGGCCAGATCCACCAATTTTACGGTTGTCCTAAACCAAAATGTTGATACAGACGTCCCTGCAGAAATTATACCAGGTGAAACGATTTTCAGAGTCATCTGCATAAAGGCCTGCGGCAGCTCGCAGATCCAGCCATAAATTAATTGGAGGATAGGCCGTAATCAAGGTGTGAGTGGGAGAAGAACAAGCCATTCCGTATAGCGTTCCTTTTACGACAAGTGCGTAAGGAACACCGCCACACAAAACTATCTTCCTTTTTAACGAGGCTCACTGTTCCCACTCTACATTGTTTGCACAGACCACTATAATCGCCTAAAAGACCACTCTTGAATAGATATGAACGTAGTACATCTATGTCTTCACACTATTTAAATAAGTCGCCAAACATAACTGGATCTGTAGCCGAAAAACCAACGAGGGATGGGTGGGGTGTGACTGGAGAATCAATGTTGACTGCTTTGAATACTCGTGCAGTTAAGGTCGTGGTAGGTGAATGGCCATCCCGGGTCGAAGGGACCACTTACCTACATGGATGGATTTGGGTGTTGTGCGTCCCTGGAAATTGGAAACTGGCCCACAAAACTATAGGTAAATAAGATCGAAATACGTCTACATCGTCACCCAAGTTAATTAAGTCCGATATCGTAACGGAATTTGCAGCAGCAAAAGCAATGGTGGCTGGGTGAGGTGTTAAAGGAGACTGTTTTGAATGTTCGGGCCATGGAGGAGATGCCATGATAACTGTTTTGAATGTTCGCATCGTGCAGTTCGTGGTAGGCGAAAGGCCACCCAGGGTCATAGGGACTACTTACCTTGACGAATGGATTTGGGTGTTGTGCGGCCCGGGAAACTGGCCCGCAAAACTTTAAACTACCCCATCTGGCTACCAAAGAATCAATCACGGGAATTATCCAACATGCCCACGTTAACATTGGCCATGTTAGTGAAAAGAAGACTTACAAGGTCAGTGAACAAAATGGTAACATTCCAAGATCAATTGTTTCACAATATATCTTCCATTGTGAGCACTGTGTTGCCAAATGTTACAGAAAGGAAACAACAGAAGGGATTGTGGTCAGACCACTATCAGTAAGTGATCTTACTGAAAGAGGACAAGTTGATCAGGTGGACATGCTAACTATGAGGTGTGGGAGTTATCGCTTTATTCTGCATTATGTGGAGTACATGACCAAGTTTCATGTCATTTGTCCACTGAAAGCAAAGACAGTAGCTGAGGTTGCCAATGACTTTGAAAGGCTTATAGAAGTAGTTCCAGAACCTCTTTTGAATGATACAGTCCCAATTGCCCAAAACTCGGCTCTGGATGACCCAGTTTCAGTTGACTCTGAATATCAACGTAAAGCCCATACGGTTGCAGACACTGGGCAAAAATATTTGTACACTTTAAAAGAGGACATGAGGGAGCATAAAGGATCTTTAAATCTAAACCGGAGTCAATTGTGAGTGGATTAACAGGAATAAGTTTTACATTTACTGCACCAGTGATCGTTAATGGCCTCTCATGTCCTCTGGTATAATGTACAAATATTCTTGTCCCAGATGTAGTCTGGGAACTTATGTGGGTTCTTCTCAGAGGATAATGAGGGTTCGCATAAACTGCCACAAGGAGTTATTTTCCATACTGGATGTTCACTATCAAATCCCGAACAGTCCAGTATACATGAACATAATAAAAATGTAAAGTTTCCATTAAATATGATGATTTTATTATTGTGGATCAAAACTCCATCCCAAATGAATTATTGATCCTCGAGAATCTTTTCATTAAACAACTTGTTCTGCAGTTGAACAGCCAGTCCACCTCCACTCCCTTGTATCTTTCTTAAGGTACGTGTACACTGTAGATTAAAATTTAAACTACACCATATTTTACTCTCCCTAGAGCTTCGGTAGTGGTGGTAGATTAAATATACCGAAACTGATCAACCGCTAGTGTACACTAGAGTGTGTTTGACGAGGAAGTCTCAGTCAGACTTGAGACTTGTGTGTGGTGAGATGTCACAGGCCAGGCACCAAGTTTCAGCAGCTGCGGCATTAGTCATAATGAAGGATTTGGTGTATAACATCCAATCATGAAGTGGAGAGAGTCGAAGAATTCCCATGTATTTTTCACAGTCACAGCATCAGTCCCCATGCCACTTTTCTTCTTTTTTATTTTCATCATTTAAGTGTTCATTTGGCATCGCAGAGTGTGCCACTTTCGTGTGATTTCTGATTCAGGAATATTTAATGTCTTTGCTATTTCTTTTATAGCACTTGCCTTCTTTCCTGTATTACGATAATGCACCAACGACACATTCCAGAGTTCTGGGAACCTTTCATATTGCTGAATTAGAGACATTTTTGATCACTGTCCCATTTCCATTTTTCTCTGGACGTCATTTTACCCATGTTGTACAGCAGTTCTCTCACTAGATCGAAAAAATCTATTTAAGCTCACAAATAGATCTAGAGCAGTCTCGGCACGTGCTCTCAAACCTTGTGTCCACTATATCACTGGCTAGAAAATAACTCTATCGAAATCAGAGATTAAGTCTACCTATAGCATGTTTTTGTGTACATTCTTTTGGGTTTTGTTTATCTCTTGCCATGGTAGGTCGATCCCCAGTGTTCCTCAAATATTTCTAACTTTGTATTTTACTATTTTTTTCTTCTATCTAAACTTTTAATTAGCATCATTTCTCGTGTTTTTTTTTCAATTGTTAGTGTACTTTTACTTATGAGTGAAGTTTTGGTTTTCATTTGATCTATTTCGTAAATGATTTTTAGACAACATGCAAATTCACATAATTTATATTGGTCATTATTTATTATACAGACCCTAAGGATGCATTCGGCTGAAAGCGAAACGCGTCAGAATGAATTGTAATCGTCATGTTTGTTCCTGGTCCTGCTCCCTGTGATATATATATATATATATATATATATATAGTATATATATATATATATATATATATATATATATATATATATATATATATATATATAAATGTATATATATTATATATATATATATATATATATATATATATAATATATATATATATATATATATATATTTATATGTATATACAGGGTGTTTTCGAAATAAGAGCGCACCCTCCTCTACAGCATAAAATAAAACTGATATGGACAAAAACAAAAGTAATTCAGAACAGGCATTTATTTAAGTTCCCTCTGAGTATTTAATATTTTGAGTGGCCTCCGTCTACCTGTACCACAGCCTGCATTCTTGAAGGGTATGATTTCAGCAAATCGCAAAAAGACAGAAACTCAAACTCCATTTCCATGAGCACTTCGGCCACCTCTCTTCGCAGGTCATCGAGGCTTGGTATGCCATCATAGTTCACTGTGCGTGCTTCAACATGATCCTTTAAGATACCACCAATGTTTTCACACACATTAAGGTTAGGGGAGCTACTTTGAAATTCACTTGATGAGAAGAAATCGATACCACTGTTTTGAAGCAGCTCCTGTGTCTGAAGAGTCTTGAAACATGGTGCCTTATCATGCAAAAATGTGACTTCTTCAACAGATAACACATTTTCATGATCTTTGAGGAAAGCAATTACTCCACCAGTAAACAGTTTCTCTGAAGTATTTGCCATTCTATGACTGTCCTTTTTCTTTAATGATCCACATTAACCATTTGGCTGTGAAACAGAGAAAAATTCCCAAACATTCAGGAAATTTCACAACTTGGTGATAGCGCACATCATCACTATCATCCAACTTTGCAGCCCAAATGATGTTATTTTTATGATTTGGCCTCCTGACTGTGCAAATGAAGAATTCATCTGATGCGGCAACAATGAGAAAATCAGCTTCATCCCAACCTTTAAAAAATTAACCAAAAAACCATGCATGGTTTTCTCTCTGTTGCTGAGTGATGTTGGGCTTGCTGATAACATGAAATGGCTTGATACCAGAATTTTTCAACTCACGATATACAGGACTATAACTTCTCTTCTTTCCCCTTTTTGTTTCTAGTTCAAGACCCAATTTATGTAAAGACTTTCTTGGTCTACCCACTGCCTCAGCTATGATGTCTTTTGACTCTGAGGAAGGAAGGACTTCAGGCCTTTCAAGATTCTCACTCTTTTCACAATGACAGTCATAAGGATTTTTGTTCCAGTTTCTTTTAACAAAGGATTCATCTCTTTTAATGTATTTAGCTATCCAGGAACGTGAAATGAAAGATGCGCCAGCATCCTTGGCCTCTCTGAAGGTTATAGCCCGGATTCGGTCAATCCATTTGATTTCCTCCGAGTCGTTAGCCATGGCTGTATCTAACTCCGTCACTCAGTCTGAAAATACAAGGAATGTAAAATGAAAAATATCTTAATAAAAACCTAAGATAATGTACTTGGAGATAGGCTACAAGTATAGCAGAAAACTTCATAACTTTCCATAAGTTCTGTGGAAGGGGGGGCTCTAATTTCGAAACACCCTGCATATATATAATATATATATATATATATATATATATATATATATATATATATATATATATATATATATATATTGGGGATTGTTGCTTTAGTAGCCAAAGCTAATATGATGGTGAGGCTTTATCATGATACATATCCTGTCTTTTGTCATAAGATTTTCTGCTTACACTCCTTAGTTTGAATACTACTCTTCCACCATCTGACCACGAGGCCTAGCACACAATTTTTTGCAGCCTAGGTGTATCAATGAAAAAGTTCTCCAGTTTTTGGCTAATGGCCTCTCACTTGGCCTCTAGAATTCTTGAACTTTTGCTGTATTGTATCTAGATTTTGTAACACCTCTATTGTATTCTCTGCCTCTATAGGATTCTCGGTGTCTTAAAGATTGGTTTGGTTTTCAAAAAGCAGGGTTTGAGTTGAATAGACTTCAAAGTCAGTATCTTAATGTCTTTTGAATGAATGACAATCTTGATGACACGATTAAAATTTATATATTAAAGATATAGAGGAAATGTGTGTACGAACAAGGGCTGGAGAGAATTGGATACAATGTCATGAATCTTGCTTTGAGTTGAATATCACCAAATATTCAAATTACGACGAAGCTGACATACTAAAGATGGAACAAAAGATTACTCTTCGTAGTCCCATATTTTCTCGATAGAAGGAAACCAACAAATTCAGTTTTACTTGAAATGTTAATTATGATTTGAATTATTTCTCAACAGTAATGCATTACATGAATTTTCCAAGATCATTCTATTTCATAAAAATGAGTATAATTTCACAGTAAACACTTTTAGCTTGTTAATTTGTATTTAAGGTAATATAAATTAAAATCATAAATTCGGATTAGCTCAGTAACAATAATGAAAGGAATCTTTTAATTTCCAGGGCATAGCTAAACGGAGGAGAGGATTATCGAAGTCAATTAAGGGGAAGCTGCCGTGGGAAAAAGTCATCCAAAGGTGACATCACTCCTTTGCTGGCGGGGGTTCCATGCACAAAGTGAACACCGAAGACAGCACCAGAACAAAAGAGCAGGTATGACAGCTTCATCGTCATTAACATCACCATCATTGCATTCCGGAGGGAGAGGGGTAGGGCCATCAGCTGGTATGCTGCAGGCATTCTTAAATGCTGTTTGCCGCCTCCCTTCTGCTCCTATTTGTACACACTTTTTAGGCTTATATTCTGCCTCCATTCCCGCTTCCATTCTTCAGTCTTGCCCTCCCCACTCTCCGACTTATACCTCTCAGTGCAACTGTGGGATTGTCTTCTAGTTCCACCCTTAAATCCTTCCACTCCATCTTCATTAGTTTCCTTATCATACTGTTCAACCACTCCGGGTTCCTTTTTACCGTTGTCATCAATGCTAAATGATTTAAAGTGCTCTATTGAATGGCTTGACAGCCTAAATTTCTTAAAACCAATCAATCCTCTTCACCTGCTGCACCGTACGACACAGAGGGACTCTGTAAAATTCAGCCACTCATTTATCTCCTGTGCTTTCACTTCTACATTCAGTAAAACGTGACATTTTTAACCCAATTTCACTCTGCAGTGAAATATTCATAGTCCGGTGCTTTCTGGGGTGTCAGGGACCGACACAATGAATTTCCGTACTGCCTGCGAAATATCAAAAGTAGTTTTGAGTAGCCTTCTTCGGAGAAGATGCCGGGACCGAGAACATGGAATTCTACTTATGAAGTGAATGATATTAAGGACTTATCAAAACTCTTCACTGTAAAGTTTACAACTTCTACACTGTATATGCTAAAATTAATGATTACAGAAATATATAAGATCCCTGGTTACATGCTAATTTAAAACTGCTCTTGGCTCAGTCATAAGTTGTAAGAACATCATAATTAGCCAAAATGGAACAATTAAGGTTGATGTACATCAACCTTAATTGTTCCATTTTGGCTAATTATGATATTCTTACAACTTATAACTGAACCAAGAGCAGTTTTAAATTAGCATGTAACAAGGGAACTTATATATTTCTGTAATCAATAGGCTGTCAACATTCTATTACACTCTTTTAAAGTTTCACTTTACATAATCTACCATTTGTTTCGCCCAAAAGATTGAATAAACAAACACATACAGACACGCCCATACACACACACACACACACACACACACAAACACACACACATATATATACCTCTCAACCTCGTTGACGTAAATAGAGTTCTGATTCTCTTCCTTTGATTATTTTGGTACAAGAGCGTGATCTGTCATAATAATTGGATAAGGCCACCTGTTTGTCTCCTGTGTTTTGTATTTACCATAACTAACATCTGCTGTCGCTCTATTTATCTATATTTCGTCCATGGACATAGCATTACTGGGCTTTGTTTTTTGTAAATCACGTATACACCTCTATTATTTTGATATTGTTATTTTGTATTTTCATGCAATGCCATTCTTTTTTGCAATTACTGTTGCCCTCAGTTCGATTGATCTTGAATCTTTCATTCGAGACGTTTGTATTTCCTCCTGCGATAAGGCCTATCTGTCTTTGGTCCTATTCTGTTTTTCTTCTTTATAAGAAATCTTTCCCGTAGGCCTACGACTCAGCTTTAAGGTTCCTTTAAACTCTAGCTTGAATCCGTGGCGGATTACCTTTATCTTTTACCTTTAGCTTGTGGACTTCCCTATTTTATTATCCTCTCAGTGTTTATTTCTTTGAATTTGTTTCGTTTACGTGTGCTAGCTGTCCCCTGGTATGTATTACTTTCACGAAGTATAGCGCTTAAAAACCTGACGCTCTTTTAATTTGTAAACACTAAGGCGGTAATTGTTGTCTTAGCATATAATGGCCGGATGTTATTTTGGAAATCACAGCTGTTAAATATGATTTAAACAAGATTAGTTTACCCGTTTGTGAACGAATGATAATGGCGGGAATGTGCGTATAATTATGACGTCTCAGTACAGGTGATTCGTTTGATCTGTCCGCTGGAATTATCGCTACAGGCTCAGGATAATTGTAGAAGTGACTTGTAGCGTTCGTTACACTGCACTTGAATTGTAGACGGAAATGATCTCTCTCTCTCTCTCTCTCTCTCTCTCTCTCTCGATTCTCTCTCCTCTCTCTCTCTCTCTCTCTCTCTCTCTCTCTCTCTCTCTCTCTCTCTCTCTCTCTCTCTCAAAATACCCATCATGTCGTGAATTAATTCGTCATGAAAACATAAAGGAAGTTACGCCTTTCCATTTTTTTATTTATTGTACCCCAAAAATTATCGACGATAAAAAAAGGTAGCCATTTAATTCGACAGTTTGATTACCGACTGGAGTAGAGAGAAAGAGAGAGAGAGAGAGAGAGAGAGAGAGAGAGAGAGAGAGAGAGAGAGAGAGAGAGAGAGAGAGAGAGAACACCACTTCTGGATACCTCATGACAGTTTGTGGATTTTCTGTTCAAGGTCCTCCTGTTTGCGATCGTATATTTTTTTATTCTCTCTCTCTCTCTGTTTCGGTATCTACCGCTGACTCTTCTGTTTATGAGATCAACGGTGGTCTCCAAAAATATGGTAAAATAATCATTCCACCCGCTTCGTTTCATGCAATAATGCTCATATACAAAAAAGAAAAGAAAAATAATAATGTTTTGCTAAGGTATAAGTCATGTAATTTTCAAAGGCTAATTGAAGTAGTTATATATAGATATATATATATATATATATATATAGTAGATATATATATAAATATATATATAAACACTATAGATGGTGTGTATTATTATATGATATATATGTATAGTAATTATATATATATATAGATAGTGATATATATTATGGAATACTATGTATTAAGAATACATGAAGTCTATAGGTGTATATTGTGGAAATATAGATATAGGTAACTATTTATTATAATATATAATATATATATATTATAATATATAAAATCTATATAATATATATATACATATTATGTGTTATATATATGTAAAATATATATATATATATATATATATATATATATATATATATTATATATATGTGTGTGTGTGTGTCGTGTGTGTGTGTGTATGTGTGTATGTGTATGTATGTATGATGTATGTATGTATGTATGTATGTATAACTTCAATAATATACAGTTATATAGTAATAAAATGCTATATTGCCATATAGACAGTGACAGGATCTGGAAAAAA